>NW_005842532.1:944389-997612 GCF_000455745.1 Alligator sinensis
GCCACATCCAAGAAAAAGAAAGGAACAATGAGAACTGTGAATTATACTGATGGACAATTAACCTTCAGGCCACCACTTCTACATTTGGTTAACCACATATAAAACCACACATTTATAAAAGTGCTAAAGTAGTTAGAGGAGATTTTTTTTAAAGTATCAACTGAAGTGATTTATAAATTTATGCCTCTAATTTTCAGCAGTTCTATACAACACTCAGAACTTATATGGAAGTCAACAAAAGATGCGTACACTCAGTTTTTCTGAAAAATCAGATTTGCACTGTAAGTTACAACCATTGTTTTAACAGCACCCCCAATGTTTGCATGTCATGTTTGCAACTACAACCTGCAACTTTAAAGAACATGCAGAATTTAATGAAGGGGAATGAAACTGGCCTCATCGGAAACACAAACTTTACCACAAGTTGAGAAAGAGCTCTCAATTTTCTTTTATTTATTTTGTTGGTATTGTTAAGACTTACACTAAGAACTGCTGAAGCTTCAAGGGCTTCCATAGACAGCTCCTTGTTTGGAGTTTTAAGGACAGTAAAACATGACTCACAGATTGACTGAAAGCCTGCCTTGGATTTACATCTGGTTTAGGTTTAGGAGTCTGCATGCTGCACAGTTCCAGTAATTAACCCTTTCCAGGATGGCTGCATGAACTTCTAGACTAGAGTGTGTAAATGCAAAGCTGATAAGGGAACAAAAGCAACGTTTTAATTCTGTGAACATACTCTGTGCTTCTGAATAATAACTTGGCTGGCCAAAGGCCAGATGCACTGCTGTATCAGTTGGCCTAACATTTCCCTCGTCAACTTGGCCATAAACTGAAAACATTGTTATCACAAACAAGCATGTTTCTGTTTATATTTCACCTATGGATCTGCAATTCATTGCCTCTCCTGGAATGTTGTAATTTATTTAATGATTCTTTAAAGTCTTAATGGTTGTAAAAAGTTTAATTTGCATGTATGTAAAAATATAGAGAGAGAATAAAAACTGCTAAACATTGACAAAATACTTTAAAGAGAGGAACTGGCAGGTGCTACAGTGTACCATAATAGAAATAGTTTCTGCAGAGCCAATTAATTTGGCCTTTTTAGGTATAGGGAATTTAACTTATTCTTTCCATTTGCCTTTCCAAGGATTTGGAAAAAAAGCTAAGAAGCACATTCAAGCCTGTGAAGTGTGTGGCAAACTACTTATGCTGATCAAGGAGTGGCAGGAAAATGCTGCCAAGAGCCTCATCCACATGATCACAGGGATGGTATTTGATGGTGACTATTTGATGAAAATGAGGAAAAACTGGGAACTGCAGGCAAAAGGATCACATCCAAGAGAGCAATAAAACTGATATAGTCTTTGACATTAAGCTGCGAGTACACAATGTTACCCTCCACCCCCAAGAAACTAATTCACCACCAATAGTGAATGAGCCTTGTTTTGCAAATAGGTCATGTTTCTGAAACACAAAAGAAAGATGACAAAACCAAACTCAAACCCAAATAAACAAACAACTGTCTCCCTCTTTCCCCTCCCCACCACCCTGAATTCGATTACAGTTTAGGTTAGAAGATCTGCTGGAATTTGCCAGTAGTACAAATATAAATGCACACTTACCTAAAAGTCAAAATTTAAGTAACCTTTCTGTAGAAAAATCTAATATTTCCAATATAGCACCTTGTACAACACATAGCTAGCCTGATAGCTAAACATCAGCCATGTGACTTTCATTCCAACAGCATATTTCTAAGTAAAAAGAGGAAATGGTAGACATAGCAAATCCTTGTAAAGTTTTCAGGTTTGTAGCGAGAGTTGTTTGTGGGGTACTTTCAAAGTGTGATGTAAAAATTAGATATTCTTATAAACATTTTTTCAGTCACATAAATGAGAAA
This sequence comes from Alligator sinensis, assembly GCF_000455745.1. Taxonomy (NCBI): domain Eukaryota; kingdom Metazoa; phylum Chordata; order Crocodylia; family Alligatoridae; genus Alligator; species Alligator sinensis. Next base: position 946,287 of record NW_005842532.1, read on the forward strand.
CTGCAGACCTATTGGGTCACCTAGTCTATTATTAATTGATGTTGATTCAGTGAATCAGATGGACTCATGATAGCAACAAAACAGGACCATAAACTTTATTTAAATTACCAGTACTGCAATGACATCATTATTTGTAACACTGAAGGTTATCAAATGAAGATACTAGTATTTACTATATCATGGCATGCCAACATACACTGTGTGATCCAGGCTTTTAGGTCCTTGCTCATGGTTTAATATGAATATTTTTTAAATGTTACCCTTTAAAAGGTATGTTCTGCCTAACATTGAGTTGTTTATTACATTTCACTGGAACTTTAGTGGAAATTGTGCAATAAATGACCACTGATAAATCAGAATTTAATTTGCAAGGATAAGACTTACTCTTGGAAACTATTATAATGACATAAATTTAAAGACAAACTTCTTGATGGCTAAAATTTGCAATAAAAAGTGTTTATAAATAAAGCAGAGTACTATCTCTTCCCAAATTAAATCCAGGGCCTGCTAAATTTCATGGATCACAAATCTAATTTTTCCCTAAGCCACAAATGTACTAATGTGGCATGTCACAATACACTGAGAAATAAAAATGATTTGCTCACCCTTCCCTTACTTCTGACATGGATGCCTACAGTTTTGTATAGTTTCTAATGAGTACTACACCTTGGCATCAGTGATAGCTGCCCATTTCCTCCTTCAAGTGAAAAGCCTTACCAAAATTCCTCTTAAACCAGGGATATGCCCATGTGCTATATGGATACATAGGATGCTTAAACCTATATGGTATAGAATTACAAAAAAAAAACACTAGCTTTTTTAAGAATCTAGAAAGATATTTTGATAATCTAAAATAATACATGATCTAGAACCTCTGAATTAAAAATCTTGCATCATTCCCATTACCCAGGCTGTCTGATTCTCTTTGCATGGTGAGTTGATTTAAGTCATGTGGCAAATGCTAAGATATCTGCTGTGGAATGACACAGAAACAGAAACCAACACTTGGCATAAATGCATCAAGGAGGGCTGCTGACAGCCATGGGAGATCAAAAGTAGATCAAATTGCTTAACAAACTATGTCAGTGAACTCAGAAAGGCTGAATTGAGAATACTGTTGAGCTGTGAAATCTGGGGGCAATTTATGGAGCCAAACTCAGTAGGTACATTAATAAAACCCCTATCTGTTCATTTTGCCTTATTTATTTCTACTACATAACATTAATTCTTCACCATATATTTATTTTAAATAAGCATAGCAGAAGTATACGAAGTACGAGTTTAATAGTGGATTATTCCTACTGTTTCTTGTATTTCATTAGTTTTTTTTTTTTTTAATTGTAAATAAAAGTCTGTTAAAAAAAAACAAAAAACAACAACACCTTCAACATGTTTTCTGCAAGCCCTTTACACTTAAGCTTTTAATGTGAAGTCTTGGAAGAGGCTTTCTCCTCTAAGATTTACAAACTGCAAGGCATACAGTTCATAAAATCTAAAAATGGGAAAAGGCCTCAGCAGTCATAATGGAAAAAGCATAAAAGAATGGAAATCAACAAAACTACCCTTTCTATGCAAACATGCATCCAAACTTATGGCTGAGTTAGCACCACAAAGAAATCATTTTGAAGAATCAAAGATTTGAGTCTGCATGTGCTTATATATATTACCAACAATTGCAGATGTAAAAATATGGCTGGAATCAGATGCTATTGTTATGGTTACAAAACAGTTTCAGGTATTACCTATTTTAAAAATCAGTCTCTGTTTCAAGATAAGGTGTTTGAAAGCTGAAGAAAAATACCTCCACTTTTTTTTTTTTTTAAATGTGGGTGGACAGAACATCTCAAACAACTCATTGTAATCAAATATTAGCCTACTAACCAAATAGGGATTAAATGTATTAGCAGTAAGTCATAATGAAAAAAAGGTGTGTGCACATATATGTGTGCACACTTCTGGTCAAGACTGATGCTTCTAGGAGAGGAACATGTCCTGGACAATGCTGACTGTTATCAATTCCCATAGACTTCAGATACAAAATAGAATGTGTATCTTTTGTTAGGAGTGCTTAATATACATTTCAGTATCGGGTCTTATGGTTTAGCTCTTGCTGGTTCTTGGAATTTATATGCTGCATTAGCCAACAAATAAAGTTGTAGAGTGCACAAACTGAATAAATAATTAGAAAAAGGCACTTGAAAGCCAATTACCTCCACATTCAACCTTTTTTTCCAATTAAAAACTATATTAAATGTTAAAAATAACATTAATGCACATTTGACTTGATTCCACTGTAAACTTTAATTGCATTACTTTAGTCTACAAAACATGTAAAAAGGTTCTGAGTGGCCAACTTAATGTAGCTGGAGCAACTAACATTTGGAATATCCTGACTTCCCTTTGCTTTATCTTGCAACCTGTATGTTTAACACAAGTTTTTTGTATTTTGGGTGATATTCTCCCATAGCATGGATAGCAAAACTCAAGACGTTGTAAATCAGCATCCATATACGAGGAAAAAGGGTAATGTTTTATTTTAATCTTCAGTTCAGCACACAGGAAACCCCCCAGAAACCATTTTTTCTATCTGTGCAAAGTTTCTCTGTGTGAGATGGCACTCAGTGCATACCCTATAGGTTTCACTTCATCATTGTTAGCTTTCTTGCAAAGAAAGTTCCCAGTGCACAAAATGATGAATTAGCTGAGGTGATGATTAGTTTGCTTGGGTCAAAAATGGCCAAGGAGAGCATAGAAAATTATTATCTTGATCCTGTTCAATACCACTTTCTGCATAGGTCATCATCATGAATAATGTGTGTCCCCAGCAGCTGAGGGGAAGGGGGCATGGTGGCAGCAGTACCATGGTGGCAGTAAGTGGGAACTCCCATAGATGCCGCCAGTGCTGTTGATGGGGTGGGGGGTGCCAAGTGCCAACCAGGGGTCAGTGACCACCTGCAGATGCTGCCAGCAGTGACGGCGGTGACCAGCGGCAATTGCAGATCACCCACAGATGCCACCAGTGGTGCCAATGGTGGGGTGGCGAGTTTTTGAAGGGGGTGTACTGCCATGCTCAGGGGGTGCACATGCACCCACTACACATCACCCCTGGTCATCATACCCACACTCTGATGAAACCTAGTCACAAAAAGGGTATACTTCTGGATACAAATTGGGTTAAACTGACCATACCTATACAATGTTTCAGTTAAGTTAAATTGGGAGATGGTATCCATCTTGATCTTATTGGGTGTACTCAGGCACTGGTAATTACAGAGCCCAGAAAATAGGCACTGTCTCTTCCAAAGACACTTTTGCTCAGGTTCAGGGAAAGTTCACTTCTTAAAGTATTCCCTATTTTGCAAAAGCTATCATTGTGCATCTTGTGGGGAGAGCCATGGAACAGGAGATCATCAAGAGCAAGTATGGCAGAGGACCAGCATCGCTTAGTAGGGAACTCTTCAGTAAACAAAAACACAAAAAAGAAGCTTATAAGAAGTGGAAACTTGAACAAACAACTAGGGAGTAGTATAAGAGTATTGCTCGGGCATGCAGGGATGAAGTCAGGAAAGTCAAAGCACAATTGAAGTTGTAGCTAGCAAGGGATGTGAAGGGGAACAAGAAGAGTTTCTACAAGTATGCCAGTAACAAGAGGAAGATAAGGGAAAGTGTGGGTCCCTTACTGAATGGGGGAGGCAACCTTGTGACAGAGGATGCAGAGAAGGCTGAAGTAGTCCATGCCTTGGTAGGGGTGTTTCCAGCTAGGCAAGGGAAGTGATTATTCCTCTCTCTTCAGCACTGGTAAGGCCACATATGGAGTGGAGTTTTTGGCCTCCCACTACAGAAAGGATGCAGAGAAATTGGAAAGAGTCCAGTGGAGGGCAACAGAAATGATTCGGGGGCTGAAGCACATGACTTCTGAGAAGACACCGATGGAACTGGGTGTATTTAGTCCAGAGAAGAGAAGACTGAGGGGGGATTTAATAGCAACGTTCAATACCTGAAGTGGGGTTTGAAAGAGGATGGAGCTAGACTGTTCTCAGTAGTGACAGAACAAGGAACAACAGTCTCAAGTTGCAGCAAGGGAAGTTTAGGTTAGATAGTAGGAAATTTTTTCTCACTAGGAGGGTAGTAAAACACTGGAACACATTACCCAGAGAGGTTGTGGAATCTCCATCCTTGGAAGTTTTAAGACACGGCTAGACAAAGCCTTGGCTGGGATTATCTAGTTGGGGATGGTCCTATTTTGAGCTGGGGTTGGACTACATGACCTCCTGAAGTCCCTTTCAACCCTAATTTTCTATGAGTCTATGATTCTGACAGGGAAGAATACCTCTTCAGTACATGAAAGATTTTGTGTGCAGAGGATATTCCAAATGGTAGGCATTTGAATCTATATCTCCTGAACAGAGTAATGAATTGTTTGCTCTCTGCCAAAATTCCAAGTTGGCATTGAGCATACTGAAGTCTTAGCATATTGCATTTGGCTAAATGGGTGCTTGATTGCTGGCATAAATTAGCATTTACATTCCAGACTCCTGGTGAGACTGCAATCAAGATGTGTGAATCACTAAAAGGCTCTGTCAAGATGGCAGTGGGTACATGCACAGAAAAGCCAGTGAACCATCTCAACAACTCCCTGATGGATGATGTCTTGGTATTGTTTCTTAACAGATTTCATCGGGGCAGTGGAATGCGCTGAGCAAGAAAGGTTAAGCATCCCTTCTCGAGCATAACCGGGTAGGGCTTGTTTCAGATTTTTACTCCATTAAACAGCCTTGGGAATTTTTGGACCGAGTTGATCATTTTCACAGATTAAGATTTGACCTTATTTAGCCTCCTTATTAAGCCCTGTTTACTTGCCTTACAGTTCAGTAGCATCCATTTTGAGATCTCTAATTAAATAGATGTCTTCCTATATAGACTTGCTCAAAATTCTGAGACTGTAAGGACATAGTTTCATAGTAGGTAGGGTCGGAAGGGACCTGAGCAGATCATTGAGTCCGACCCCCTGCCACGGGCAGAAAAGGATGCTGGGGCAAACAGTCTCAGCTAGGTGATTATCTAGCCTCCTTTTGAAGACCCCCAGGGTAGGAACGAGCACCACTTTCCCTTGGAAGTTGGTTCCAGATCCTAGCCGCCCTTACTGTGAAGTAGTGCCTCCTGATGTCAAGCCTGAATCTACTCTCAGTCAACTGATGGCTGTTGTTCCTTGTTGCTCCTGGTAGTGCTTGGAGGGACATGGACTCTCCCATTGCCTGCTGGTCTCCCTTGGCCAGTTTGTAGACGGCCACCAGATCCCCCCCTCAGCCTTCTCTTGTGGAGGCTGAACAGGTTCAGGTCCCATAGCCTCCACTTGTAGGGCCTGCCCTGCTGCCCCCTGTTCATGTGAGTGGCCCTCCTCTGGACCTTCTCAATGCTATCCACATCCTTCCTAAAGTGCAGTGCCCAGAACTGGATGCAGTACTCCAACTGCAGCCTGACCAGTGTCGCACAGAGGGGGAGGATCACCTCCTTGGAACTGCTCATGATGCATATGTGGATGCATGACAAGGTGCAGTTAGCCCTCCTGATGGCATCCCCACATTGGCAGCCCATCTTCATTTTGGAATCAATAATGACTCCAAGATCCTTTTCTGCCTTCGTGCTGACTAGAAAGGAGTCCCCCAGCCTATAGGTATGCTGCTGGTTCTTTCTCCCTAGGTGCAGTACCTTGCACTTGTCGGTACTGAATCCCATCCTGTTCTCATCTGCCCACCCCTATAACCTGTCTAGATCTAGTTGCAGCCTACCCCTCTCCTCCAGTGTGCCCACTTCTCCACACATCTTAGTGTCATCCGTGAATTTGAACAGGGTGCTTTTCAATCCCTCGCCCAAATCACTGATGAAGATGTTGAGCAGTGCGGGCCCAAGGACCAAGCCCTGGGGGACCCCCCACTGCCCGCATCCCTCCAGGTCGAAAATGACCCATCCATCACTACTCTCTGGTGACCCTCCAGCCAATTTGCAACCCATCTGACTGTGTAGGCATCAAGACCACAGCCACCTAATTTCTTAATGAGAATGGGGTGAGAGACCGTGTTGAAGGCCTTCCTGAAGTCCAGAAAGAACTACGTCCTCCGTGACACCTGCATCCAAGGATTTTGTGACCTGGTCGTAGAAGGCCACCAGGTTGGTCTGACATCTTCTGAAGTACAAGTAGGGGGGTTTTTTGTCAGGAAAGGAGAAGTTGAGATGAGCCACAGTGCATATGTGCAACTGTTCAGGGATGACTAATGTCAACTACTGTCCTCATCTTGGTATATATTTTACCAGTTTGGGGTGCAATATGTCTAGATTCCAATGATTTGGCTCAACTTTCAGTCACCAGAACATTCCCCAGAAAGGTTTTCTTGTTCTTAGCAGCTGGTTCGTGTACATGGATATTGGCACTTTTTAGGACAGTTGGCATTTTTAACAGGACATTTACTGTGGTGCAGAGGCATGTCTTCCAGATAATGCAGAGATCCTGGCTGCTGCTACAGGTACACCTTTAGTGAGGTGGTCCCTATCAGGCCATTTAGAGGGTCTGTCATGTGTTCAGGCAATGGTTATCGCTTCTTTAACAGCTGTCATCAAACAGTGACAGTTATTATTGATTATAAGCTTAGCAGGCACATGTGTTATTACTTCTTGACACTTTCAGCTAATCTAGCTTCAACAACAGCTTTCTCAAGCATCAGATCAGGGCAAAGATGTAATCTCTCTGACACAGCAGTCTCTTTTACTGCAAACTATAAAATGACGTATGTCATCATGAAATTTACTGATGACACTGCAGTATTGTGCTAAGGCATACAGGGTCATCAGGATCCCTCTTTTCTTGAAACCAGGAAAAAAACAACTTGCATTTCCCATAAATGTTGTGAACCCTGTCCAAGAGAAAGACAATGTATGACCAGTTAGGAAAAAGTATGTAGTCAGGGCCTCTTGTGTGGACAGGACATTATAATAAACCCTTACTTTTTCTCTCTCAAGTGAACTGAATAACAAACATTACATTCAGCACCAAAGAAGAACTATATTAAAAGCTGGGAAGGGTGTGGACTGGCTTTAGGAACGTTTCTTCACACTCCATAAAGAACATTTAAAAGACACCCTAAAGTGGCACTAAATTGGTTTGTGCTATGGGAAATCTGGAGGTGGTGTCCTGGCATCTTCAGCTACCTTTCAAGTGGCATGGCAAATTAAAAAAGGGGCACAGTGTCAAAATAGGCATTCTTCCAACCTCTGGGCTGGAGTAGCAGCCATAAAGAGATTAGGTTGCATCCTGGTGATGGGTCAGGGTATAAAGAGAGAAATAATATACTGTTGCTTAGGTCCTTTATTCATAGAGCCCAATAATTCCATAAGGGTGGTGAGTATTTCAGCTCTTTTCAATGCAAAGCTATCTTCTTGTGAAATTTCTCAGAGAAAGGGCATGAAATGTCTATACGAATATATAGAAAATTTGATCCAGGATTTATGGAAATATTTAAACAAGCCTAAATATAAAGCATCTTCCTGAATCAGGGCCTATAAACATTCATGCTCATAAAGGTAAGAGTAAGTCCCTTAAATGAGAAAGCCACAGCCTGTACTTGTTTCACATGGCTGAAGCTTACTTGGGCAGTGAACGTATGCTGCTTTGATTTCATGTTTGTCATCATACAAAGCTGTCGCTATATTGATACGGTATGAAAATAACATCCTAAATGGGAAAACATCAAAGATAACCTTTACATATCCTATGATATTATGAAAACATGCTTCTTATAATATTTTTTTAATGGCAGTTGCATGGCTAGTGTGCGCCATCACTTCCACCCTAATCTTTCATTCTAGTTCACGTGAGGTGCCTTGAGGAATTTTTGGGGCAGGGTTGTTTAGTTTTTGAGCCTAGAGCTATGACAAAACCTAGCATAGTCCTGCAGGTTTATCTTTCCTGCTAAAGACAGAGGTGTCTCTGCATCTGCACAAACTACACAATGGTATACATATTAAAAAAAAATTGGGGGACTGAAGGCATATATATCAATCCCACATAGCATCAAACACAACCATGACTTGCTAGTTAGGAGTCATGAATCATGCCTTAGTATACAGTAACCTTAGAGACTAAAGGACAGGTAAAATATATCACAGAATAAAACTATGAGAAGTAGAATAAGTACCAAAGTACATCAGATGCAGAAAAATATAAATAATTGCTTTCAGGCTCTCTATACGGGTACTATTATTACTACTGAAGTACCTCAGATGACTTAACTGATGGAAGGAACAAACCCCATTGACCAGAAATCAGGAATAGTTTCAGGAAAGCAGAGTTCATGAGCACTACACCAAACAACAGGAAGAGGAGGATGTTGATGGTTGGGAATGCTCTTCTAAGGGGAACAGGAGTGCTACTTAGACATCTGGGCCTGGAATACCAATAGCTGTACTGCATGCTCAAACCCTGAATTCATGGATCTGATAGAAAGGTTTATTAGGCTATGAAACCATGACCCCTTTCTATTCACTTTACAGAAGTGCTGTGTGCAAGGCATGGGGAGTAAGGACCAGTCTATTCAACACTGGTTTCACCTCAGCTGGTAGAGGAGGAAGAGTCAGGATCTGCACCCTGGGGAGCAGTGGTGGCAACAGGGGCCAATCCAGCTGTGGCAGAAGCAGCAGCTATCATTAATGCACCTCCTCTAAGCAGGCACCTGGGTCTGGTGCCTCAGTCAGGCATCACTCATTTTGCTGTTTTCAGCTGGAGTACTCTGTCTAGATTGGTTGCACAGCATTTTAAGTAGGTAGTCGAAAAACTTGAGAATACAGAGACAGTAAATGAAGATGATAAAGGAGTTGGAATGTAAGCCATAGAATGAAGGAATCTGGCTTTACCTAGTATGGGGATAAAGATGGCATATGATAGCAGTTTTCCAATATTCAAAAGGCTACTATCAAGAGGGAGAAAAAATGGATTCCTTTCACACAAGGGGTGGGTCATGAGCCAATGAGTTTAAAATTCTAGCAAAACTGATTTAAATTATATCTCTGGGGACACTTTTTAATTGTAAAAACAATTGGGCAATGGAACAAGTTGCCAAGGGAATCTTTCTGGAATCTTTTTCATTATAAATGTAAGACTAGAATGGGCCTGAGCCATGGAAGCCTCACAGACAAGGAAGCATAAAACTGAGAACATCCTACAGCAGGGGTTTTCAACCTTTTTTTACCAAGTGTACCCCTTCAGTCTCAATGTTTCAGCTCATATATCTCTTTATATATTTTCTTGTTTTCAAGGAGGAAGGGGGCAGATCAAGAGCCCCATGGTGAGGGGGGGAGGGAGTGGAAGTGGGGCTGGGGCAGGGGCTACATAAACAGAGAGATGAAAAATTATCTGGAAGGCGTATGCATGCATGCACAACCATCCTCACCCCCCACAGCAGGTAAGTCTGGGAGGGGAAAGGGCTGTGGGGGGGCAGGGCAGATCGAGGTCCCGAGGCCCCCACTGTGAGGGAGGGAGCGGGGGGCACAGGCAGGAGCAGGGGCTGGGGTGAGTGGGGCCCTGGCTGGGCCGGGTGGTGGGACAAGTGCAGGCCTGGGGGCCTCTGCTTGTCCAATCACCTGGCCCAGCCATGGCCTCACTCACCCCAGCCCCTGCTCCTGCCCTTCTTCCTCCCTCATCATGGGGGCCTCAATTTGCCCATCCCCCCATATGGCAATGAGGGAGGGAGTGGGGCTGGGATAATTCCCACCATGCAGAAGAGAGTGGGGCAGAGGCATGAGTGAATGATTTGCCCCTGCCCCACTCCCTCCTGCACTGTGGGGGGTCTTGATCTGTACCCCCCAGCCCAGTCACAAAGAAAGTGAGGGAGGGAGTGGGGCTGGGGCAGGCACTGCACAGCCAGTGTAGGGTGTGGGACTGAGTTGCACAGGGAGGCAGTGGCTCCCCCAGCTACACCCCCACCAGGTGGGCATGGGGGGGGCATGGGCCCCCCAGATCTGAGCAGGGGGATGGCTGGGCTGCACTCAGGGTGGGCAGCAGTGGCACTGAGAGAGGGGCTGTGGGATCGTGTCTGCAGCCACCCCAAAATTCACCATAGCCTCCCCCACCCCCTCCCAGCCCTACACCCCCACAAGGAACAGCTTGGTGCTGCCCCAGCCCCAGCCCGCAGCAGCCCACAGACTGCTCTGCCCCATGTGCTGATCTGGGGGCATGCCCTCCAGGGGGTGCATGTAGCAGTGGTGTTGGGAGGGAGGCTGAACAGGGTGGGGGGGGGGAAGGGGGCTCATATGTGGTGGTCACCACTGTCTTGCTTGGCCATGTGTCATGCCACTTTCCCATGCCTGGTCATGACACTGTGGCTGTTGATGGGCTCTGCACTGGCCAATTGCATGCAGCCAGAGGTGGGCACAAAACACACTCCCCCTCTCCCCCCCCTTCAGACCCTGGCAGCTCTTCTGTAAGAGGGGGTGGGGAGGCGCTGCAGTGTGCTGCATAGGGCTGGTGGGACCCAGCATGTCCCTTCCCCTCCACCTCCCCCAGGTTAGAGGCAAACACGCCAGGGGAGACACTGCCACCATGCACTCTGTCCCCGCTCATCCACGTGTACACCCTACACCCTTTCTAAGTACTCCTGGGGGTATGCATATCCCCAGTTCACATCCCATGGCCTACAGCATGCCACAGGGAAGAAAAGAACATTGCCAATGACCAGCCCAGAGCTAGTTTCCTCGTTCCTGACCTGATTACATTGGTACAGATCAAGCCACTACTTAGCTTAGCTAAATTCATGAGCATTACAATTGTTCACAATATTAAAAAATAAATAAAAATGATGTTATATGATATAAATTGCTTCCTTATAGTAAAGCAGGGATACCATTCTCAAAAGGCTTTTAAAATTTACAATTTAAAAAGGTGAGTTTTTCCCCCTAGAACTTGATAATTCTTAACTAAAAGGAAAAAAATGCATCATATGTATTTTTTAACATGGGCTACATAAGGCAGCATTAAACATATTTAATTCATCACTATTTCTCACCTAGTAAGCAATATTCAGGCCTACATTGTTTGAGCACAAAGTATATGAATCAAAGACTACTAAGAGCAAATTAAATTATTGAAGACACTGGTCAAATTTATTCTTCAGTTGTTAGAGAAAATTCACCATTCCACTATACAACAATCAGTCTTAAAAACATCAACCAATATAGTGAATAAAGTCAAGAGTCCAAGACAAAATTTAGGAATTAAAACCTACATAATATTTTTGTACCACTGCATAGTGATGATCCAAAAAAAAAAATAAATAAATAAAAAATTTAAAAAAAGGACTGAACTATAGGTTGCCTATATATTTATAATTTGGTGTAGTTATAGTACCTCGCAGATCTTTTTTTAGTTTGCGAAGATCCTTTTGAAAGTCTTCAAACTTCATTTGTGAAGCTTGAAAGAGGTCTTGTGGCTCTGGAAGAGGAAAGATGCATTGCTCTTTTCCAGCGTCCTGACAAAAATATAATGAATGCTTAAACATTTTTTAAGTTGAACATGCTAAAAGGAAGAGAATTTATTACCTAACATTTTACACACTAGAACAAATAGTTGATAGTAGAAAATTACTTATGCACAACACATTTAAGTCACTTTAATTAATGTAAAAAATAAAACTAAATAAAGCAGTTGATAAGAAATTTATTTAAATTGGCTAAGATAATTATTGCTCACCTCATCAAAATTCCGCAAGTAATATGAGACAATATACGATAGAAGACTTCTGCTGTTATCCTGCATAGAAAAAAACCCCAATATTTGTGTTGCTAAATCGTATTAATTCTATGGCAGATTGTATTCATGTTACAAAAAACTATGAAAAATTATTTGAGTTTAAAAGAGCAAAAGAATTCCAGAATGGATACCAGTATTCCATAATGAATTATGCTATTAAAATTAAACATACCTTTAAATTATTGATGAATAAAGAACAACTTACAAAGCTAAAAGCTAAACAAATACTGACATACCTTGTTCTACTGGGGGTCTTGAATTTAAATAAAAAGTGAAATCTTTAAACATATTAGGAAAAACAGATAGACTATATTCATACCTTTTTCTGTTTTTTTCCCTTAATTTAGATATTTAAAGTATTATCAAGTATATATCCACATATATTCTATCTTACTCGACAACCACACTGCCAAAAATTGCTCCTTGGTATTTTGTGAGGCAGTACACATACATATATTTATTCATCATCTTGCCAGATACTAATTTTGCTCAGTAAATGCTCTCTTATCATAACTACTGCTATGCAAGCTTAACATCTTCATGCTTTTTCAAAACACAAACTGCATGTAGTAGCTTTGGTAGTATTATCTAAGGGTAAGAAATGAACTCCCACTTTATCCATTGCATAAGAAATCAATAATCTGGTTTAACAGAACTGAGACAGTGCAACATTCTGATACAGTGCAGCATAAAATATTGTTTCCCTTGCAAATGCTCCAATATGGCCTCTTATTAAAAAGAGTAAGCCCTATTCATTTTTTTTTTCAAGTTTTAGGCACCTACTCATCAGGAGAGGACTCTAGGCTCTGGATCTGAAGAGCAAACAGGAGTGCAGATGTATGCCTTTTCTACTGGCTAGTCCTAAAAACACGTTTTCAGTGTGTTCATTTTTTTGAATCAGCTGTCTGAGCATCTAAGGGTATGTGTAGACATTCACTGTACCCAGTCTATGATCACACAGCTTGCCTTAAACTGTGAGACTGTAGCTCTGGAGTGGGATGTACAGATGTCCACTCATGCTGGGAGCCATGCTGGGAAACTGGTGTAAGGACAGGGTAGAAGACATGTGTACAAGATCACTGGGGGTGCTAACAAGTCCAAAGGAGGCAGGGCAGCAGGAGTGGGGGAGCTGGTGGGCCTCTGGGAGCTTGTCAGCTTGTGGATGGGAGGGTTGGGGGGCTAAAAATAATCTGTCTGGTCAGGGTGAGGAGGAACATAGGAAGAGTGCATCACCAGGGCTGGGGCAATTGACTGAGTTGAACATGTGCAGACATTGACTAGACTGGGCTAACCCATTCATGATTTAAGTTAGTTCACCTCCCCAGGTGAACTGATTTATATCAGGACTGCCATTTTTTGCCCAATTTAAACTTCCCACAACTTCTGCAGAAATCAGCATTTAGATTGACCTAACCCAAGTTAGGTCCATCTACATGTAATGTCTGCATATATCTTAATGCTCTCCAAATGGCAAAAACCTCTAAATATCAAATTTTGGCTTTTGGGACTCCAGTGCAGTATCTGATCCTGAAGGTTGAGCATGCTGAAACATACAACCATCCACTTCTCCATGCACACTGTTTTCAAAAGTAAAAGTATCATAGCCATCTAAACACAGTGATGTGGGCTAAGGTGCAGTTGTGATGCAGAGTAAATTAACTTGACCACAGTGCTGAGCAAATAAAGCTCCACTACCTTGGATCTGAGAAACAGCATGCTGTGGCACAGCATTGAAATGGGTATTCCAATACAGAACCTGCATAGCTTAAGTCCTTCATTAGATCTAGCCCTTAGTTTTTTCTCATTCTTTATTTTGCTTAAATAAAAATGTTTTGAGAGATTCTTATCTAATCACCTGATCACAATAACAGTGGCCTTAATTTACGCTTAGTCAGGAATTCACCTGTCGCCCCCTTCACCCAAACTTCCTGTGTAGCTTCAAACAGCAAGGCTCAGCAACTTTAACTAATAGAAAACTTGCCATCACTATCCTTCTTGCATAAAATTACTCCAATGTCTTCCATGTCATTCATATAATGCAGATTCATATGATGAACCCTGTTTTATCAATTTTTTCAGCACAAGCCAGTCATTTTCTAGATCTAATAGAAGTCTAATAGATAGATAGTTCTGTATGTCTATTGCACAGCTCAGGCATTTTTCTACATCTATTTCCCATTTTTCCAAGTATTCTAAAAATCAGTATTTGCTAGCATGTGTCTCTCTAATTTTATTATATATTTATAATGGTTCCCACTTCTGAAACATGGCTAACTGCAACCAATCTACACAAGAAACTTGATCAAGTATGCTCAGATATCTTTTTTCTAACCAGATAACAATGGAATGAAGTGAGCTCCTGCCCATGAAAACTTTTGCATCTCTGATTCAGTCTAGATGGTGCATCTCTATCCTGCTTTCTGCCACACTTCTCATACTTACCATTAAGAGTAAAAGATAGGTGTATTGAAGAAGAGACTCATCAGTGAAAGCAAAAAACAGTAAATATGCAATCTGTAGAGCAATGATTCTTAACCAGGGTTCCATGGTACCCTGGAGTTCCTTGGCATTCTTTCAAGGATGCCACAGGGTGCCAGGCAACCTTAGCACTGTTACACGCTCAAACATGATTCACCAGATAAACACCAAGGAATCCATAGTGTTAAAAACATTCCAACTTGTGGTGGTCTTTGAATTCTTTTCAACAGAAAAACTGCTCCATTATCCTGTAGTTAAAAACCAAGTGAAAACTAAGAAGTGATATTTTCTGAAGTGGACCTTGAGTCTAATTAAGGGTAACTTGAGTCCATTCAGGGATGCCTTGAGTCTGAAAACATTGAGAATAACTGCTGCAGAGATTCAGACATACATTAATAAAATCAGAAGTTGACTTATTTCTAAGTTCATCGTTTTGGTAATGAGAAAGCTAATAGACTTCCAAACATTTCTACAAATAAACTCCCTCCACAAGCATGTTGATTGTACTCCCGTTGGATACTAGATTTAACTACATACTCAGTCTCAAACCATTTATTTAGAAAAGGGAGATAAAGCAGCACTTAACACAACATTCTAATTGTATCATTCTAAAAATCTGAAATAAACTCACACTGCTCTTGACATCTTTCAGCTTTGGAAGAATGTCCAGTCCAAACCCATCTGCCTGCCCTCGTGTCCTGTTTCCACCATTCATGTAGTTTCCAAAGGCAAGAACCAAACCCAGAACCTGCATAACTCCTGCCCCATTTTTCAACGTCTGTAAAATAGGACACACACACACACAAATTCTCTGTTGAAAAGCTTAGTAATACATAATTACTTCTTAAAAACAATGTGTCGATGTCAATCTTTAGCAGATTAAGTGGTTTAGATATTAATTGTATATTGCACTTTACAAAAATATTGTGGCTATAATGTTGAAAAACTTATCAGATTACTTAAACATACAGCAAATTCAATTCTTTGCACCTAAAATTGTAAATAACAGATATTTGTAAGTTTTATATTACTATCAACTTTACGGAAAGGAAAAAGAGGTGGCATTGTAATAAACTTCAGAGGCAGGGTACAGCACTTTCCAGCTCCCTAGTACATTTGCTCTACTGTTACTCAGGCCAGAAGTCTGACCACATGGAACATCCAGGGCCTTGCTTTAGGGATTACGCATTTCTAAAAATAAATAAAAATTGCTTCTCTTTTAAAGTAGCCCATTACACAAATATTGTGTGCCCGAAGGTTTTAAATATTTCTCTCAAACTGTGCAAAAAGTAATTCTATATTGCTTCAAAGCAGCTATGCATTTGATACTATCCACAAGAATTTTTTACCATGGCATTTCAGAGTAATGTCTTGAAAAATGTATCAAAAATGCCTGCATTTCATCCCTAATAAAAAAAAAAAAAGGGAAGTGTGCATGTGTTTTACATAATACTAATCTGTGTATATAAACCTATATCTATTGTTAGGAAGAACACATTGCTGTCTCCAGATCATTTAAGTTAGATGGTTACTTTAGATTTGTTGAAGGGACACTTCCAAGAAACAAAGCATAAATATGAAGTGAGCTAAAATGGCATTCATTTGGAATGTTGAATAAGAGAGGCTGTAACAATGGAGAGAGAAGATTTTGCTTTGTCAAAAGCAGAAGGTACAATATTCCCTGAAGACTGATGTGTATTGGCTGCAAACTCGCGATGTTATAGTTCAGAACTGAAAGCCAATCTTAAAATTTGCTTTGATCTTGAAGCACAATCATAAAATGTTCCATTCTGCAGGACTGCTATCCTTCAGATTTAATGAGTGCTTAAAGTAAATAAAAGAAAACTTTTGAAATACGAGTACAGCTGAACAAGTAAGATTAAATATCAGAAAATCTAGCTGTACCTTTATACGGACCAGAACCTACCTCACACAGTTTCTGTAGCAATTCAAGTTTGCGATGGATAGAGCAAATGCTTTCAGAAAATGTTGATTGGAATAGGATACAAAAGACTCGTTCTGAAAAGTTTGGGATTAATGAAAGTTCATAAAGAAACCTGGAAGAATAATTAAAGAAAATAATGTTGTTCATTTACAGTATGCATTTAATTCCTATTTTCTTCTTTATAATAATTCCATTTAGGTTACTAAAGTACAGGAGGCTTCCCTAATCGAAGTAGTATTCACATTCCCAAGAATCATGAATTTATTTTTTTTTAGTGGTCCTTACTGTTCAGGTTTGTCCAAAGACTTGGTCTGCTCCTTGTCCTTGGATGACTTGCTATGCTTTTCTATTTTTTCCAATTCATCTGATTGTGCTCTCTGGAAAAACAAACAACGCATTTATTCAAAAGTTGCTCAATTAAGCTTCACAGATACTGATACTTCTGTAAAAATTATATTTATACTACTTCTAGCATCTGTTTACAGTAAAACTACTTAATTTCTGTAAGTGATTTTCAGTAAATATTTTTGATACAAAACAGAACATATCTGAATCTTCCAGATAATAGTATTGACTATTAGTAATCTGCAAAAGATTTATTCATTCAACCATGCATCGAGATAATATTTTCCCTCCTCATCCGAATTTTTTTGGCAATCTACACAGTCTTCAGGATCAAAGCATTTCTTTTTTAAGTACTATTTATTTTTTTCCCCAAAATGAGCAGGGTTGTCTTCAGATACAATCTGATCTTAGTTAAAATACAGTACTTAAATGTATTTCTAAGTCACAGTATTTTATTCAGTATTTGGTTGACTTAGTAGAAGATGCATCATAAAATAATACATGAAAAACAAACAAAACATGCCCCCCACCCCATCCCCAGATAACATGGTTCCCCACTTCAAACAAGTAAGCCAATGCAATCTCAATTACATTTCCTTTCCTTTCCTTTCCTGATGTTAGTTTCTTGTATGACCTTGCATTAGGACACATGGACTTTCTTTAATATTCTAATGCTGTGAAGACAGCGCTACATCAGAAGTGATAAATCTTCCTGTGTTCATTGCTGACCTACAGTTCATTTTCCCATGTGCCTTGCAGTAGTATTGTGGTAGATCTCACACCCTCTTCCTTTTTATTTTATTTTTTTGCATTTCTTTCAGAGTGGTTTTAAAGCATGTTCATGATTCCTGACAAAAGTATAAGCTACAAGGATAAAAGATGTAATGTCTACCTTTATTCCAGCATGAAAACAGTCCCATACTTTGCACACACCACTAGAAAAGTGGAAGAGGATAGGGAAGCCAACATTTTGACATATGGTCCTACCACAAAGGGGTTACAAGAAATAATGGCCACAAGCTAGCAGAGAGCAGATTTAGACTGGACATTAGGAAGAACTTCTTTACAGTTAGAGTGGCCAAGGTCTTTCCTGCATATGCAGGGGGTCAGACTCGAAGATCTATTGAGGTCCCTTCCAACCCTAGCGTCTATGAATCTGTGAATCACACAGGGATATAATGAAAGACAAGCAAGACTTGGGTGGCTTAGTGTGAGAAATAATTTTGGGCTGCCAAATCTATCTTTGCATGACCATTTTTCACTAACCGGAAAAACAAAAAAAAGAAAAAGAAAAAAGATATCAGTAGAGACTGAAAAGTAACCCTGGACCCCAAGTCACTTGGAGGGGAAGCAGAAAAAAAAAAAAGCAACCTCCCCCACCGCCCTTCCCAACCTGCTACAGAATTACTCTAATGAGTAAAAGTGGTCTGCAAAGGAGTTGAGTGTCACCTGTCTTAGATGCCCACTAACCTTTTTAAAGGTCCCAAGGGCATTCTCAGGGACAGAATCCTTTGGCTCGACTATTGAATTTGAAAAATATTCCCTGCCTAAGCAAAGGATCAGAAAGATGTTTGGTTCCCGGTAATCAATACCAAATGCAGATTGCTACAACAGCAGTAATAATCTGTACATTCTGGAACATGCACTTCCAGGAAAGAGGGTTTGTCAATGCTGATTTGACAGCCTTTATCTCAGTGATGTAGACAGGAATGATCTGTTGTAATGGGAATCATCTTACATGCACACTGCTATGTTACCACCCAATGCATTACTTGCCTGTCTTAGAAACAACAATATTTGGGTCTCAGCTGAAGTATTTTTAGGAGTCATTCTGTTATAGGGTGCCATTAAGAGAACATGGGGCACACCTACAAGAGACATTTACTGTGGAGCTCATTAATTAGTTCCACTATATGTGTAGTGCTATTCGGCTGGAGTAAACTAATTAAATCTGCCATACGTTAGTACTACCCAACATAAATACACAAATGACAGCGGCTGGCTGGGGCATGAAGGCGCTGCACTGCAGGCTGCCTGCTAGGTAGTCCTACACTGTAGCACTCAGGCCTCAGCCAGCCCCTCCACAACACACTGAGCTGGGTCAGAGAAGCCCTGGGCTGGCAGGCTGACTCCTGGGACCTTCTGCTGGCTGGGAATGCTTTGCCCCAGCTCAACAAACTGCAGTCCTGGGTGCATGTGCAAATGCTGTGCACAGGAGCAATAAACTATGGTGTGGCCTGGTCAGGAGTGTATTGCATCAAATTAATTTCATGTGTTGATGTGTCCACTGTGACTGACATGGGGGTAAGAACTCCCATGAATTTATAGATTAGGATAGGCTTGGACTATGTCAAAGAGAAACTTTGAAGGGCTCCCAAAATACTGCAATCAGGAAATAAGGATGATAAATAAAATAAAATAAAATAAAAAAAACAGTCTTAAAGGTCATCAGAATATGGGTTGAGAATTGGTGGAGACAGGATGAAAGGGAGGAAAGCTTCCAATCTGAGAGTTATTTATAGACAATATTCAGACAACGTCTTGGGCTCTGAATACACCATGACACACATGAGGTTCTCCTCTCCCAGGCTATTTCCTCTGCACCACAACTCTTATTTCCTTTCCTTGAAGTGGAGATGCCAAAGGCCTTTACTTAATCACTATCAGAAGGGCATCAATACGGGGGGCCCTTCTCTCTCTAAGGAGGGACAGCAGAGTTCCCACTGTCCTCCACTGCAGTAAACAACCCATTTAAGGTACCCCAGCTGCCTGAGTTGCTTAGTTGGATGTACTGGGGTCACTGCAGTTTTATCGTTTTACCACACATCCTTTCTTGACAAAAGGACCCTGGTGAGGCCACAGCTAGAGTACTGTATTCAATTCTGGGCTCCACAATTTAGGAAGGATGTGGAGAAGCTTGAAAGAGTCCAGAGGAGAGCCACATGCATGATCAGAGGGCAGGAGAACAGGCCTTATGAAGAGAGGCTGAGAGCCATCGGACTCTTCAGACTGGAAAAGCGCTGGCTCATGGGTGACCTGGTGGCAGCCTGTAAGTACATCACGGGTGTGCATCAGGATCTGGGGGAACACCTGTTCAGCAGAGCAGGGGATGACAAGGTCCAATGGTCACAAACCTCTTCAAGACCATTTCAGGCTGGACATAAGGAAAAACTTCTTTACTGTCCAAGCCCCCAAGGCCTGGAACAGACTCCCCCAAGATGTGGTGCAAGCACCTACTCTGGACACTTTCAAGAAACATTTGGACATTCATCTTGCTGGGATTCTTTGACCCTAGCTGACTTCCAGCCCTTGGGCAGGGGACTGGAGTCAATGATGTTATGAGGTCCCTTCTAGCCCTAATGTCTATGAAATCTATGAAATGAGTGGGTTTTACAGCCAACATCCCATAGAGATAAATGGGATAGTTCATACCTCTTCCCATTTCATGCTGTCTACAGATATAACGCTGCATCAGTTATACTTAGGTCAATTTTTTCAATTTTATTGAAGGCTAGAAATAAGTCTTTACTAAACAAAAGCAGAGAATTTAATAGGGGTGTATGTGGTTGCTGTATTGGTCTGAGACAAAAAGAAATGCAAAAATCTAGAACTCTTGGTTCCAAAATGATACATTTTATTAGACCAACTGAGAAATTGAAAAAAACATTCTCTTTTTTGTTTTAATATTATTTAATATTACTTTATCACCATTTTTCATACCTATACGGTCTTTGTCTTCATGTACCTCTCATTATTACCACAGATGATGTTGCTAGAGTCTTTTGTGTATGTATATGCTATAAGTCCCAAATTTTCCTTCTTGTATTGCCCTCGGTTTTCTGCCCCCCAGAGAAAGTAGTTCTTATGAAATGATTCCTTCTCTGAGCTATGGACATTTTATAATCTTATCTGAAATTTCCCTTCATTTTATAGCAAAACATCTTTTGCAGACGCTGCCAGTTATACCAGTTGCATTAAAAACAAGCAAATAAAGAAACTAACTGCATCATTTTTCCACTCCTTAAAGGAAAACTAGTTTTAGTGCTACAAGCCTTGCTTGCTAGGATTATGATGAAAATCATCTTCCTATTGACACAACAGAAATTTTAGCATCATGGTGTTTCCCAATTTAAATCCTGTACACTAATATGTATATGGAAAGACAATGCTTCCCCATCTGAACTCCGGGAGAAATATATGTAAGAGGTGTGAAGTAAAAGCAAAGCAAAATGGAAATATAACTATTTTCCAGAAAAAGAAAGTCCAATAGAGTTGTACATAGATGAGGGCAGTATTTGATTAACTTCTGACTACTACATGGCATAGAGCTTTGCCATAATGCAGTATTTGAAATGCAGATTTTCCAGTCGATCAACTTATAGCCAAAAGACTCATCATCTCAAAAGAAACAAGAAAAAGGAACCAATGAGAGAAAGAAAAAAAAATAGGGAGATGTGTTGATCCTTTAACAGCTTGACACCTTTGGAATGGAAATGCATTATGAAACTGATGCAGAGAAATTTGCTTGCAAACACCTTCTTAAGGTGTTGAGAAGGCTAGCAATCTAGCAATCTCCCTTTTTCAAGGTAACAATTGACCACAGTTCTCCTCTCAGATTGTTTATACAACTTAGTGGGAGTGACTATAATGAGTAGAAGTAGGCCTGATTCATAAAGCTTAGCAGTAGACCTGCACTTCCCAAAGATAGGGGAGAAACCAGACTGGGTTGAGACCCATCTCCACTGAAATCATTCATTAGATTTTACAGTGGGGACTGTCTTCTATAATTATCTTCTGTGCTTTCTGCTATAGTCAGTAAAACAGAGGCAGAGAGTGCCAGGCATTTGAAATAATGGAAACCATATTGTTCAATGAACACAAAATGTGCATCTGATAAAATATTAAGGTTGTGACCATGTATTAAAGGAGTGGCATTACTTTTAGCAATATCATTTAATTGGAACCACATGGCTACCCTGCAAATATATAACCAATAACTAATCTTTAAAAAGTCAAATCACATTTTAGTTAAATTATGTACATTTAAAAATAAATTGGTTGGAAATTAAATGTGAAATTATGAGGAGTCAAAACATGCTTTTAGCTGTTAAATAATGTAATTACATAAAATATGTTGTATAAATGGGCCTTCTTCAAATGTTAATGAACCTAGGGAGTGCTGCCTTTGAATTACATAAAGAACGAAGGGAAAAATCTTTAAATCTTTAGGTGAATTCAAGCTTTTGTTGGTGTCATGTACTGCATTAATAATTGCTTATATTAGTTTCAGTCTTTACAATTGAGCAAATGCTGGCATTTCTAGGGTTCTAAAAGCACATTTTGTAAATTTGCCATGTAGAAACGTTTTACCTTAAATGATTTTGTTTTTTCTTCTGGCTAGCAGGTACAGTGTGGCTTAAATCCCACCCCCCCTCCCCCGGGATATAATGTTCATATTAGAAAGAGAAAATTGAAATTTATATATTTGGAAAATCTCCCCACAACCCCACTTGCAATTACGAATAAAACCCTGGTGGAGAAGATGAGATCTGTCAGTTCTAACCTTGGAAGAACTTTGGACCAATTTTTCAAAAGTATTTAGTTATGCAGAAAGACACCTGGTGGATTCTTCAAATATACTTACAAATTTAGATATGTTATTACTTTTGAAAAAGCGAGGGCCCATGGTGTCTACAAGTGATATGTCAATTCACTAAATGTATTTAATACTTCTGAATAGTCTAAATAGGGTGCAGCACTTAGAATAGCCACCTTGGCAATGACTTGGGCAAGGGGGATGGGAAAAAAGGGAAAAAAAACCAAAACCAAGCCCACTGCAGCCACACAATCATACTAGTTATATAGCAGCAGCTGGAAGTCGTCACTACCCCATGTGTGCAGCTGCCCTGCTCAGTTATGCCTCTGATACTGCCTCCATTTAATAGATTAATTTTAAAATGATAAATTATTTTACCCCCTTAACAATCCAGCACGTTTACAGTACTTTTCCTTAATATGCAATTAAAATATTGACTTTGTGCATTTTAATTTAAATTTTTATTTCAATTGAAATGCAGCTTAGCACAAAACAAGGGTAACAAAAAAATCTACTAATGTGCATTGCATTTTCTTTTTATCCATGTTTATATTTGTATTAAATTAATCTCATTAAATGAAAGTTGGGTTATACAACTGATGAAATGAGTGTAGATAAAATGCATCTTCATGGTTAGCAAAAATGTTGAACCAAACTTAATTTGGAAGCTATATGATTGCAAATATGCACATTGCAATACTCCTAACTAGCAAAAAGAATGACACTTTCTTTAAGAATTAACTTTTCTTTAGGAAAATTACTGAAAATAGACAAACAAAAAAATGAAGTGAATATTTGAATGAAGTTCCCTGCTAGAAATCATGATTAAATTTGATAATTTAAATCAGCCTACCTAGCTCTTCAGATCCCTGAATAAAACATACTATTCAACCTTCAGATATTTTTTCTCCTAAGCTAACCCACCAAGATGGGCCTTGAATCAGTTATACATCTTTAAAAAAAAGTAAAGAGAACCAAACTTTGGTTGTCTTCACTTGAAACAGTGTTGGCACAAAATATTAAAGTTACCTTCTACTTTTTGTATGATGCATTGAAACGAGCAAAAATAGAATATTACAGCAATAACTAGCCATATAATATTTAGTATACACTTAAGACAACATATTAGTATATATGTTAGATACATTTGAGGTTTGACATCTGTTACATATTTTGCATTATTTGTTGATATCTCCAAAGAGGATAGGGCTCTGCTTCTTATTTAAACATTTTTTAAATACACATACAAACCAATCACCAGAAAAGGTAAAAATGAAAAAAGTATGATTTAGAGATAGAATTGAGAGAAACCTATTAACTCTCCTCCATATTTCTTCAATATAGCAAAACTGTTCCTGAATTTCAAATCCCCAAATCAGGATCATTTGGCTGCAAAAAATAGGTTCTGCTCATTAGAGAGATCCAGAGTTTGCATTAAAAAAAAAATGGACATAACATCTCTCTAATAACAGCAAGCAAGGAGAAATGGCAAAATTCCCCTTTCCCAAATGTTATTGTTTTATTTGATATCTCACTGTCCTTGAATTCTCTGTACACCAGCTGTACTAATAAGTGTGTTTCTCAGAATTGTTTTCTATTAGCTTATTTTTCTCTCATTAGTGTTCATCTATCTGTTAATTTGAAGATAGATAATATGAGGGTTTTTCTATTTCCCTCCAAGGTTTTAATCAAATAGAAGACAACCAGCAGATGGTTCTCATAAAATTCATTAGGCTCTGATTGCATTTGACACCTCTTTGAAAGCCAGTGCCATAGTACTTTTTATTTTTATTTTGATGCACTCTAATTGTTATATAGTGTAGCCAAAAACAGTGTGTTACAGAACTCCTTCCAAGTTCCAGGACATATATTCCAATGGAGAAGCAAGACACTAGCAACTGTATTTTCAGAAAGTACTTAGCATTGGGCCTATCTCTGCTCCATTGAGCAACTTCTTTTCACTTAAATGGGACCAGACTTCTGCTAACAGTGGGCATTTTTAAAAATCTCATTCTATAAATCCTTTACTTCCCACTGAACAAACATAAACATGTATAAAAGTAAGAAGAAATTCATATATCTTTCCAAACTTAATGCTGACTATACTCCTTTACTCCTATTCCTTTTTTTTATTTATCTTCATTTATCTTCATTTTTAACACAAATTCTGCTCACTTTCAATGATGGGTTGACTCAGGATATATCTGCTGTAACATACTAGCTCAGGTACAGAAAATAATTAAGCTTTGCATGCTAATTCACATTATTAACCAAAAGAGTACTTTAGAAAGTGTTTCCCTAATACATGTTTCAGGGATAAAGCACCTTTGAAGAGATAAATACATTTAGCTGCTAATTCTGGTTTAATAAAAACATAAATTCTATATATTATTTCTAAGAATTTACCCATGTTCCTTAATTCCATATCCAATGCAGAGTCATAACTAACACACTTTGTGCTCTGGACAAAATTGGTGGAGAACAGAGCTCAGGGAGTGGAGGGGCGGTCAGTCTCACATGTCCCAAGGGCTCAAAGAGCTTGGCTGCTGCTGCTTCTGAGTTGTCTGCCTGCCTTCAGATACAGCTGCTTAGGTATGCCTGCACCTACAGGTTGCCCCACTCACCAACCCCTAGCTGTACACTACTAGGCCCATTACTAACAGTGACTAACAACCAAATCAGTTACTATTTCTGTGCCTCAGTTAGCTCTTCTGAAAAATATGCGTTTTGCACCTACTTCTGGCTTTTTCTTCTCTAGATTACACAGCATTTCACAAGGGGATGCAATAGCTATAATTGCCCCCATTTTACAGTTCACTTAAGAGGCTTATACCAATTTGTAACAGGAGCAACCTTAGAATTTAACATTCTGTTCTAACTATGGACACATGCTTCCTACTTTGGAGCAAGTCCTTTAAACAACTTGTTCCTCATTTAACGCAGTCTAGAAAATGGACCTATGCATGTTCTTCAATGCAATATTCTGGTGGCTACATCAGAAGGAGGTATAGTTTCATCAAAACTTTCAGTCTCTCATTTAGAAAGGTTGTTTGAAGCTTTAAAATGATATTTTTTCTTTGTTGCTATGGTTATCTTCCCTGTACTATCTTCATTGACAAAATGTGTCTTATTTTCATGTAATCTTAAGGATTTTTGTAAGAATCAGTTAAAATTTACAGTTATTTAAAATGTTTTAAGTTAAATGGCCAGAAAGGGGTACCTAATAAAAAAAAAGAGCTATTTGAAAGAAATCATCACTAGAAAATCCAGGAGTCAATAAGACTGGTCTCTAAAGCTACTTGCAGATGTGGAAAAAAACTGGCACTTTAAACTCAGCATGCACTGCACCCAGCCCAGCACATACCCGGAAGAGGCAGGAAGTTAGCTGCACCAGGCTTTCCCAATGTCAGTATTGCTCGGGCACTTTAGTGGGGCTTTTTTCATGCTTTTATCTAATAGCTGATTGAATCAGCTTCAGCTAAATGCAACAAAAAGTCCAGCCGAAGTACCCAATCTATACAGATGCAGCAGAGCCGGGTCAAAGTATTGCATTGCTGCTTTTGGTAAAGCATGTTTTATTCCCCCCCATGCCTGTCGGTGCCCTGGATGAACATTACGGACAACAACACAGCAGCAGTAGCTTTATCTTTTTCTTTACCAAACCATCTTGCACATCTATAGAAATCCTAATGCTTCAAACACAAAACAAACATCTCCAGGAGGATGCCTGATACATGTCAGACACAATATGACTTTTGTTGGTTTCAACTAGGCCAACAAAGGTCAGACTGTTTTAATCAGTGGGAATTGGTGAGGGGGGGCTAAAGTTGGGGGGCTAAAGAATAGCCTGGTATGGATTGGGGTAGGAAAAGTGCAGGCTGGGGCAAGTGACAGTGCTCCAGGCATGTACAGATGTTTGTTAGATCAGTCAAACCCTTTCCTGATTTAACTTAGTTCACTTAAGGAGCTAAGATCGGGCAGCCAATTCTTTTCCTCCAGTCTAGCCTTTCCATAAATCTGTAGGCTAGCACTTGGATCCACCTAACTAGGTGTTAGGTGACTCTAAGTGTAATATTTGCATATACCCCTTGTCTATATGGGAAGTCTAGTATTTTTCAAAACAAAGTCTGAGGGTGATAAAACATGGCTTTGTATTCAAAGACGACTGCACCCTTATCTATAGAAAAAAAATAAATAATATGCATATATCCTCATTCATTTCATGAAAGCAGCAAGGAAAAAATCTTTTGAGGATGCCATATCATCATAGCAGGATACCATAGCAATCTTATGCCAAATTAAAGTCCATAGAATCAATAATGTACTAAGGAAAGACTACTGAAATTCTGTAAAGAAGTAAAATATTCTTAGAGGTAAAACTAACAGAACATAGACTCTTTTTGCAATATATGATGTATGCATCTAAATTGAGGGGCACCAGTGAAATAAAGCAGTTTCTTAGAGAACCACAGGGAATCCCTGCTTAATGCGGTTTCACTTAGCGCTATTTTGCTATAGTGCTCATTTAAAATTAGTACTCAATTTCACCTAGCACTGAGCCAGTTTCACTATAGCGCTCAGCAAAGCAGCAGCAGCAGCAAGAAGTGGCGAGTGGGCTAGTGGGAATGAGCACAGAGCCAGGGCTGGCAGGGGCCCAGGGCAGGGCAGCAGGAGCAGGGGCCCAGGCTGGCGCACAGTGCCAGAGCAGCTGGTGGACAGGGGGTGGGGAGAAGTGGCAGCAGCGAGAAGCAGCGATTGGGGGGGGGGAAGGAATGAGTGCAGGACCTCCAATGGTGCCCGGGGCCAGGGCTGGTGGGGACCCAGGGTGGAGTGGCAGAAGCGCAGGGCTGCCATGTGGGGCTGGCAGGGCCCAGGATGGAACGGCAGAAGCATGGGCCTGGCACATGGGGCTGGCAGGAGCCCAGGGAGGAGCGGCAGAAGCGCGGGGCTGTCGTGTGTGAGCTGGTATGTGAGGCCGACAGACATGCAGAGCTTTGGGAAGAGGCAGCGGTGATGAGAAGCTGCAACAAGAAGTGGCGGTAATGAATTATTTCTGTTTACATTAATTCCTATGGGGAAATGGGTTTCGCTTAGCATGGTTCCACTTAACACTCGTTTTTTCCAGAACCAATTAAGAGCATTAAGCGGGGGTTGCCGGTGTTGGCTGTTTTGACCTACAACCAATGCATATAATTTTAAATTTTGAATTGTGATTTTAAGGAATAGACCTTGGCAAATAAAACTGGTTTTAAACTAGGTAAACTAAGATAAGCATGGAAAATACAATGAAGCCTGGAGCCATTTTGACAGATCCCATCTGTTGAATACAAAAATAGACCCCACCTCTATTTTCTACTACTAATAGTAGTACCCGTTTTATATATCAAAACTCTTACATACTAAGTTTTTAAATTAGGGTCCTTCAAAATACTTCACAGAAAAGGGTAAGTAATAGAAAATATACAATACTTAAAGTGTAGATATTATTATTATGATGTGCTCTACTAATAAAGATTTCACTATTTAACTGCAACACTGGTTAATAATCCTAAATAAACTATGCAGGTTTTTTTCATTTAAAAAAAAAAATCACTAAGATGTATTTAGTAACTATGTGGTTTAACAAGGCTTTAATTCCTTAGTAAACAGGAACTGAGCCCTCAGGATTGTGGCTTTTGAAATTAGGGTGTGTTTAGATTTGGAAGCTGCCCAAACTTCATTCACTTCTAGGAGGGAAAGCACCATGCCAAACATATGCAATCAGGAAAAATGATTACATTCTGAAGAAAGATTGTAAAACAAATGCTCCCATATGTTTCACAGAGATCAAATAGAATGTCTGAGGACTAACACAATGATATTTAAGTATTTGGCAAGAAAAATCTGAACCGAGTATTAATTTAATGTGTGGAAAGTAAGGGAGAGTTGCACATAAGTTAACTATGCCTAAAATACAGTGTGGCTGGGAAATTAGGGAGGAGTCAAACTTATCAACCAATCGTTCTCCCTTTTACCTAAAACTATTATGATTTATTATAAGGCTACCTACAAATTAAGGGTCCATTTATTAGGAATATTAAAGACATACATAGTAGGGGACATTGTACCCATTAATGAGCTTACAATCTAAATAGGCAGGACAGAGAAAGGATGAGAGGGAAAAGAGAGAGACAGAGAGATGAAGCAGGGTGCTTCAGATTACAGAACAGGTCAGTGATGGAGCCATGATTAAAATCCAATTCTTCTTAGTCTTGGTCTACTGACTTATCAATTTGGTCATACTACCACTCAAAAATATGTCTATTCCCTGCTTCCTTTTTCATATCAGCAAACATAATGATAAAGTTAAACAGCTAACACAGCTTAACATTAATTTTATTGCTCAAATAGATCAGTGTGCCTGTTTAACTGGAGATAAGTGTAAAATATTTACTCACTGTTGAGACAACTTTCTAGGTATTCACTGTAATAAAATATAGAAAATATCAAAGTAATACTGTCATAACGTAGTTCTGTTATCTCTCGTTTGACCCGAGTACTCTTTCCTGCCATGGCAGGGGGTCGGACTTGATGATCTGCTCAGGTCCCTTCCGACCCTACAAACTATGAAACTACTAATTGAGAGGTTCAGAGGAAACCATGCATTTCACAGATAAAGGCAGAGCATGTTAGGGTTGACTGACAGCCAGTCTGGAGACAGCTCTTAGTTTCCATTCCTAGCCATTTCCTTGTGAAGAGAACCTTGACAACCTAACATAATATAAAACCATTATATCTACACAAAAACATATCACCTTTGAAAGCAGAAAACAGAAATAGCTGAAATTGTTTATGGAGGTAGTGGATGTGGCCAAGCAACATCAAGATCTTTCATTTTTACTTCAGGGAAGCCCCTGCCTGTAGCTAGGCCAGCAAAGATATGACAGAACTCGACCCTGCCCTACAGATGTGGGCCAAGAAGCGAGCAAAGAGAGATTCAGAAACAAGAAGAATTAAAGAAAGGAGGATCCAATGGTTTAACTAAACTTGAAAGCCAGGAGACCTCCATCCAAATGTATCTGCTAGCATTCCTGTGTGACCTTGGACTAACACTGAGCTCCTCTGTGCCTCATTCACCTTTGTAAAATGAAAATTTCACAACCTTATGGCAGTTATAAAAAATAAACATTGTGAAGCACTAAGGGTACACCTACATAGCACAATGTAGTGCCACATAGGCCCTGAGCTAATAAAGCACGTGCTATGTCGTATACGGGAGTCTACCTGACACACAGCAGTGACAGGCAACCTTTGTATCTAGTAGTTCTACAATAAGAAGCAGTGCACAATTGTATTACTCAGTCTTGCACTTGGGTTAATAAACCCTATTTCCAAGGGTACAACTGTTAGATTTAGGGTGACCTAACTAGGTCTAATAACTACCTGGGACCTAACTAGGTCTACTAATGAAGTGACACACATTTGCAATTAATACTAAGACAGTTTTTTATTTAATACTTTTCCAGCATCCAGAATATGTTGAGGCTGCTTGATTTCTATCTCTTTCTCTATGACTTGAAGGCAACACCTAGTGGCAGCAACACTGGTGCAAGTCTTCCTGGCCTAGTGCAGTCTGTACAAGCTATATATTGCCAAAAGAACTGGCAACCTGCAGTGGCAGCTGCTGCTGCATAGGGCCTTGGCCATAGGCACTTTTGTCTAGCACTTAGACCTGATGACTTTGGTGGCCTGACTTTTCTGTGAGGAGGAGGTGGAGAAGACTCTTCCACACCTTCCTCAACTGTCCCTCTTTGCTGCCCTCAGTACCTTCTTTGGCACTCTGGACTTAGATCTCTGAGACTGTGTAGTGCACATGTCTATCCTGTACCAAGCAGGCATAGGGAACATAATCTGCCTGGCCAATTTCTTGCTAGGCAAGGCCAAGATGGTGACTGAAAAGCCACAGTAACTGGCTTGCAGGGGCAGACTCCAATGACACCCTCCAAGTCTTCTACTTCCTGGTCCAGGAACATGTCACATTTGAATTTGGACACTTCACCTCACAACAAAACATGGACCAGTTTTGTGTCATGCTGAGCCATCAAGGGGACCCACTGCAACATGGAAAACAGGCAGCTGGTCCTACCTGTGTAACCCCATGAGGGGCATGGGACAGGAGCTTCAGTTTCTGGTGACATGGTTTATTTTGGCACTAACAATTGTTTCATGCTCTGGCCCTGGGAGGGCCACATACCTTTGCAATTTCACTATTTATTTCTAATAAATAAACTTTTTTTTTTTAAGTTGGAAAAAATCCCTCCCCCCTGGCCGCTCCTCTCTCTGATTTTCAGCGTACGAAATTCCAAATGTCTGTACCTTCTAGGGTGACTGAACCTTTCCACCTCTCCTATGCAGCAACAGAAGTCAGAAATACTCTTGTGAATTTTGCTATTTCTGGATTCAGCAAGTCAGTCATACCAGGACTGTGACAGTTTAGAGCCTGCCCTGATTTATTCTTAAATCCCTGATCTTGAACTCTGATTCCAAGCAATGGATCTCTCAGGATTGTGAAGCTTAGTAAATTAAATTCTGGTGATCTGAACTAATCCTTTTCTTTAAAGCAAAGGAAATTATTTCATGTAAAAAGTGAAAGAATCATGAAATACAGTACTCAAAGGCTTGATATATTCTAAAATAAAATGATGGCCATTAAAAAAAGTCAACTATTGATGCTAATTTTCACTTAGATTTGAGAAAATTAAACATCCATTACAAGCACACACTTCTGCAGCCTACTGAGGAATAATTACTGCTGCAAATCAAAAATGCCACACATTAACCTACAGTATACCCATGACTATACACTTCCCTCCTATTACTCACATTTTCATAGAGGGCTTGAAGGGTCTCCAGGTCAACCACAGAGTTGTCCAAATTCACAACAGCTGTTAAAAAGACAAAAGTGAAAAAAGAATTCGTTGTCAAAATGATAATCCAGCTGTGAAAGAAAGACTGAGAACAATACTCAGCAATAGTTTTTATGACCCACTGGTCATACAGCTTAAGGGTTTTAACTTTATTAATGCTTTGAATAGTGCTGTTTCTAAGACCATAGGCTAGGAACCTGGCAGAGCCAGGTGTCAAGCGTTAAAGAATTCATCCCCAACCCCCCAAACACACAAACATGATCCCATGAGTATGGCCAAAGCCAAAGATCAGAGATAAGCTGTACATCAGACTTTCATGGTCCGACTGAAAGCATTATAAAAATTTGTAAATCTGTACCACAACCACACATGCACAAAAAAAGCTCATTCCTGTCACTGGTTGGTTTCAGCCTTAAACTGATTAATCCACAAGTCAGCCAGTTAACTTCAAAACACCTGACAAGGGTCAAATCTTCTATTAACTAAGCCGACAGGTTTAGTACAGACACAAAATATGCCTTTCCTGTCCCTACCAGTGCTAGTGCCACACACATACTGTACTTTCTTAGTGTCAAAAATCAGTTTAAAAGCACACAGAATAATTTCTATCAACCTGACCTTTTTAACAAAAACAGACTCACCAATTTTCTGCGATCATGGGAAAAAATTGTAAAGTTCAGGTTATTTGATAAGGCATATTTGATACTGACGCAGGGCACTGGATTACCATTTGGAACTAAAATGAAGAGTTCAGTCATTTAAAATATGGCATTTGTACAAGTTTACAATATAGCAGTGGAAATTGAGATAAATTTTTATTTGCCTTAAAAAATAACCTGGAAAATAACATGAAATGTTATATAAAGGGGATCTTGTACTAATGCATACTTTTGCCTCAATATACTTATTTTTTGCCATTTTGTCTTTTCTTTTATTATATTCTTTTCTTGCAATGTCTTTTTGGTATGCAAATCTGTCTATTAGCCAGAAAAATCTTGGGAGAAAGCTAATTTAGGAAGAAATCATAATGCTGATCCATGATAAAATTCCAGCATTAGGTTACTTGATCCTCTATAAATCAGTATTCTTAGCTGTCACTCAGTGTTTCTGTGTATACACCTTAAGATTAGAGACAATATAATTCCAACTCATTTGTTTCTCGTTGCTTTAAAGCATTCAGTGATACCACTCAGTGTCTGGGACTCATCACATTTTCCCCCTACGGGTCTGGAACATAATTTTAGTTAGAGTACAATAAAAATATATAAATAAAGAAATGGTGATCTTGATTAAACTGAGCAAGGTCCACAACATATATGTACAGGGAAAAGGACAGAGTTTTAGCAGATGCAAAGAAAACTAATTTATTTGGGAGTGTACCAATTTTCTGAAACAATAAAATGTTAGCTTTACCATATTTCCTTATTGAATATATTTTATATATACTTTTTCTTCCCTTAGCTACTCGCTATGCCAAGACAAGTGAAAGTCCAAATTAGATTTTGCCTCATTTAAAAAGATGGAAGAACAAAACAAAATTATCAGGGATGAGGTGGTGAAAGTAGATAAAACAGAGAACTATATAAAAAAGTACATTTGAATGGTTTATTACTATTAGAAAATGAAGATGTTCTCTTCTCCCTTTTCATTTACAAAGTTTTAACATTCTCAGATAAATTGCAAGTCTGAATAAACTGGCAAAACAAGAGAATGTGTACTTAAAAGCTGACATACATCTAAAAAAATTAATGGATGCCAATTAAAAAAAAATACATGCATATATTCATACATACATACATACACATACATTTGTGGGGGGGGGGGGTGGGTGTTACTAAAATTTTTAGGTGAGTTAGTAAATGCTTAAATGTTACCACTGGAACTGTAAGAAACCATGTCAGCAAGATAGTTCAGCACGTACATACCTTTAACTGTGTAACTAATACCATTGACCTCAATATTATTCATGTCATTAAAGTACATTTTCAGCAAATGAACAAACTACCTTGCTGAACTGGGGCCTAAAAATCAATCAATTAAAAGGAAATCTGGTCTTGGATTCTGCACTGCCAAGATCGCTGCATAATGCTTGAGTTTAAACACCTAACTGCATACAATGAAACACCTATTGAAAATAAGTTACAATGGGGAACCAAATTTGACGATAGCCCTGAATGTTTATTTTATAATTTAACATAGCTATATTGTACAGGAACAGCCATTCATTTCATTTCTGTGGTTGTCTTCCCCATCTCCCTCCTAAGAGACTGTCTACTTCTGTGCTAAGAAATATGGTACAAGTTCCCATTCTGACTTTTTTCCACAATGTTAAGATCACCCATGGATTACTTAGAGAGCAATAGAACACTTTTGTTTGAATGCTTGCATGAGATAAGAGAATGCCTGGCAAACACAATGGTGCCAGGTCTGTGTACTTTCAACAACACTGGTATGCAGAAGAGTGTGCATACTTCAGGGAGCTGCTTAAAACAAATCAGTCTGAGAAAACTACAGACAAGGATTTAAAGAAATTGGATCCTATATTGAATCCAAGAAATTGGATCCAATTTAAAGAAATTGGTATATATAATAGGCTGCTTTTCACTTCCATGAAACAACACAAATTGGATATATTGACACATAGTCGTAAGTATCAGTCTCTCACACTATGAAATCCCAGCAGAATTTGATCACAGTGCAAAATATTTTATTAAGAAATATAAATGAGAACAGGAGAGAACACTTGCCTCACAGAAACATTGGTCTTTATAGATGGACACAAATACAACTGCATGGAAATAAGAATCACTGAGGTTAAACTTTCAATTTCATTACCCAGAGATTGTTAACCAATTAAAATTATAATGATTTTCCACCAAGCTAAATTACTTATGAGAATGACACCTAAATTTAGGAGGAAGCACCCTTAAATGTCTAACCAAAGAATTGAACAGATGATGGCAAAGTAGCTAATGAAAGAAAGCAGTAAAAATTAACCTTTGCTCTGCAGCCAATACAAAACTCAGTTCAATTCTAGGGAATCCGGAGTGGTACTTGGTTCCATACTAGCATCCCGGGTTTTGAGGAAAAGAAATACTGGAATCCCTGAATGTTGCCAACAGGATTTTTAAAGATGAGATCACGAAGGACAACATGCATTCAAAAAATCAACCAACCCCCCCCTCCCGCAACCTTTCTCAGCTATTGTAAACTGCTCCTCACAAAACTGTCTTATACACATATCATCCTTCCCCATTACGTTCAAATCACAGCAGCCCACCCTTTCATTCAATGGCTGCATATTTTCCATCGCATCAAAGCTAAGGTTTTAGTTGCTACTCTCAAGATTTTACACAAATCTGCCACGCTCTTCTTAAATATTCTTTTGATTTTATTAACTTGCCACCACCAAAGGAAAACATTTTTGGTTTGTTTTTGTTTTTAGAAAATGCCAGTTTGTTGCAACGGAAATGATTATGAGCTTTCACTGAATCCAGGACAGGTTTCTGATAAAACCCTACAGAGACTCGTGGCAGGGCAGTCCAAGAACCAGGAAACAAGGAATTCCCTATAGCAGATATTTTTGCAGTGAGAATGACAAGAGTGGACATTTTACTGAGGAACTACAAGCTTTAGGAAGATTCAAATGCATGGTAAATTCGGAAAATTTTTGGTTTGGGACCAATATGAACTTTTCTCAATGTTTATTTGCATGGTGCCCCTTATAAACACAGCTTACTATTCCTAAGCCTTCTCTTCCATTTCTCTCTTCTAGACTCATTTTGGCCATTACATCATATGCAATCAACCAATTCAGCATTAGGTTGAGTGACAGTCAAGGATAGATTACATTATAAAACAAAAAAAGGTAAAGCGATTCAAGAGTTAGGTTCCGCACACAAGAATATTGTGTAATCATTATGAGCTTACCATCTCCCCTTATCCACTCTTCTTTTGATCCCTTTTTGTCACAATCTAATTAGAAATTACATTCAACAATTTTAGTATTCTTGGGTCTGAGAACACATTTTTTGGTTTATTTCTAAAGTGCTTAATTACAATGAGGGCATTACTACTCCAAAGTATTTTATTAATATGTTGTTTTGCATTACAAGTAAGTAATACAAAAATAAATCATTTAACTTGCTACATAAATAGAAGATATTAACTAAGCCAATCAGATACCATTTTCAAAGCCAGGCATAATATTGTCTGAAAACACATAACTGAACAAAGACTACAATTGTTAATAGATGTTATTTCTTAAGGATGGCCAGATAACTGTAAAGGGACTTCAGTATATATCTGCCCTATACTCTACTTTAGAGAATATAGGAGCTAACAAAATGAGTTTAGTGCAAGAGAAAAATCAAAGTGGCATGCCCAGCATGAGAAAATATATGAAATCTAGCTTCAATTAGAGGTTCATCTTGATGACACCCACCCACCCTCACACCCCCCTATATGGGGATTTAGCATGTAACCAAGCCAACAATGCTCTTCCCAGAAAATCCACAGAGAAATACAAGAAAACGTTGAAGGTACACAGTGTATTCCCAGACAGAGTATGGAGAAAAGTAGCAATGAATCTTTTCACTATAAACCTGACAAACTTTTTCATCTTCACAGTTCATTATTCAAATTTTTGGGAAACTAAAGGAATTTGCCAGATACTGCTGAGGCAAAGATGATAGACACAGCAGACATAGCAAATTAACCTTTGTCTTTGCAGACAACATGAATAAACTTGCATAATTGGCAAAGAAATATTTACTACTTCTGGTCAAAACTCAACATTTCAGTTCTGCAGGAAATTCCAGCACCGTGAAGTCTAAATTTCAAAATGTCCTAGAAAACAAAATAAAGAGGGGGAAAAAATCTGGAAACCACCTTATCAAAGCACTTTGTTTTATTTTTATGTAATGCAGGGGCCTGACAAATCTCTCCTTGGGGGATATTTTATTGTGTTTTTGTTCATAAATTTGGGGTGGGGGGGAGGGACATTGGTCTTGGAGGTCCCTTTTATCTAGGTAAGGTTAGGTACCATCTCTTTCTTTAGCCACTCTGGCAGATATCCTGTGTACAGACTGTTCATGATATTCTGGAAGTGGAATCCTGTAGACCCCTAGAACCAGTGAACCCCAAGGTACCCTAGAGTACCTTAAACACCATTTCTTAGAGTCCCGGTTGTGCTCTTCAGGCATAAGTGATAGTTGAGGCAACAACACACAGACATTTTAAAAGGAATGTTAAAGTGTATACATCACATTCTACTAATAATACTGCAGAAGAAATATACAGCTTCATGCGAAAAAGCAACCACACCTGCACGCAGATTTCTGGCTCAGTTTCTAGTCAGAGGGTCCTCTGATGTTCAGACACTTCCTTCTAGTGCACACTTCCCTATTCCTTCTTCTTTCATAGCCTCACTTCACAGCTCTGATCTCTTCTCTCTCAAAAATGGTGTTTTTCAAGCATGCTTTTAGCTTTCCATTCTCAGGTAATCCTATTTAGCTTCAAGTTGCCAGGTAATCAGTCACTCAGTTACTAGCATGCTTTGGTATACTGGGCCTCCTGGGTCACAGCCAACTCAAACTAGGGCACTGCCATTAGAATAGATCAGATAATGCCATTTCAGTTTCAGCCCTCTGGAATTTCAGTTAAAGATGGAGGGTAATGTCATGACCCAAAGGGTATGATTTTGTGTGTGCTTCGGCACTGCAGAATTATTTCCCGCCTCGAGGAGCTTTCTTTGCACGGTGCAATTCTCAGTTGCATAGAGAAAACCCCGGTGCAAAGGAGTTCCCGCCATTCGCATGTAAATTTGTGTCCCACTATTGGCTGTTTCTAAATTATTCCCATGTGGCGGCTAGCGATTGGCTTGCTAGCCGTATAAGAGGCTCGAGCGGTTTCCGCCCAAGTTGGAGGAGGAGAAGAAGGACTTCACATCTCGTGAAGAACTCTAAGTGCGCTGTGGAGCTTAACGAACCCAGCGTGTGCCTTAAGAAGGATATAGGGGCCTGATCAACCTCTAGCCTCTCCCCGTCACTGCCTGATCCCTCGACGTACCCTTCCCTGCGCGCTTTCATGGAGAGCCACCTTTTGAACTCTCATCGTGGTATCCAGAGCTCTGTCCAGGTTCAAGAGGCTCGAGTTTTCTACGGGTCTTGTTCCTGCAAGTTTTCTTTTCGTTTGTAACTGCAACTCAAGCAAGTTTTCCTGCCTACACCGCGACCATCTACGGTGTAAGTAAAATAATCTTTAATCAACCGCTACGAGTCTATGCCTAATTCTAGTCCGCCATGCCGAATTCCGCGGCCCACGTGCCAGGGCTGCTGGCCACAGCCCGCCGCGCGCCCCCGAAAGCCTCGGACCGCTCCCAGCCCACACAGGTAAAAGAAAAGGCACTAACCAGATTTACAGGTATGTGACTGACAAAATCTTAAATGATACATGCATAGATCCTCCAAAACACCACATCAGCAAAAGTCAATTTATTATCAATAAAATAAGAAAGATAAAGCTTTAACCTCACTGAAACATTTGATTTTTGTTTCTGAAAAGAAGTACAACTGAAATCAATAGTTCCTCAAAAACTGTTGAATCATTCCCCCCCAACAGAAAACTGTTTCATTGGAAAGGTCTTGACTGGCTCTAATATTTAGCGCATTAAATGATTTCTTAAAATAGTAATAAAAGTAATTCCAATCACAATCCTAAATTGTCTTTTAAACTAAACCGATCAAACCACCAGTAAAACTATATAGGGAAGACCTATTTTAAATGGTGAAAATTATGAAAAGGCAGTCTTCTTCATATTTTAGACATATTATTAACTTACTGCTAAAACCTGAAGACCTGTAGCATTCAGAAACTAAAAAGAAAGGAATCACAGAATAGTCGGTTCATACTATGATCAATATCCAAACACCTTAAAAAGCTTTATAGTTAGAGAGAAAGGCTAGAAAGTAAAATTATTTGCTATGAACAGACAAACAAATAGCAAAATAAAAAAAAAGCCCTTAGTTAATGTATGCCTTCAGAAGGAACTGCAAGAGCATGCAGATAGTAGCACAACTAGTGGTGGCATTGGCATTGGCATTGGCACAACTAGTGGTGGCAGGACATTGGCTTTGCATGCTGACTTAGATGGGATGCCAAAAACTGACTCTCCACAGAGATGTGTGCCACTGTGACAGCAGCATGTGTATAGAGGGACACTACACCACTGCCACTGTCACTCCAACCTTGGTTCTGTGTGGGTACCACTTTGCTTGCTGTCAAATTCTGCACTGTCAATTGCTGCTGGTGATGGGGAATCACTGGCACAGGCAAGTGGTGGCAATCAGTGGCATGGTCAAGTAGCAGCAAGGGTAAGCAGCAGTGCCAGAAGTACAGAGGCATGAAAGTGTCTGAAGTAGCTGTTGGCCCAACCCTGGCTACCATGTTTTGGTAAATGCTGACCCAAGTCACAAGCTTCACTTGTTACACCTTTGCATCCACATACCGCAAATACAAGACATAAGAATTCAATAATGATGGAGATACGAGATACCACCTTCATAAGACTGACTAACAGGATCTGGACAGTCTTCTGGAAAGCCAGTGGGGAATGGTCCCGCAGCTTTAATTGTCCACTAACACAAGTGTTGTGTAAACCCAAGAGGGAACGCAAACAGTACACCAGCTCCATTTGTTGTAGTAAACACAAAACAAAAAACATAACACAAAAACAAAATTATGTAATAATTGATGCAATATAACTCCAGGAGTTGACTCCAGGAGTTATACAACATAACTCCAGGTCATATGCAATATAACTCCAGGAGCTGACTAAACTAAAATGGAAATAATAGCAGTTACACAAATTACTATATTGGTCAGTGACTAATAACTAGTCACCAATGAGTATATTGAAATCCTAAGAAAAAGTATAATTTTTTAGATACCATGAGTACTAAATTTAAAAAGAGAGCCCAAAGCACAGGTACATAGTCTAGCATTGACTGCAGAACAATAGCCCTTGATAACTAAGCAGGTGACAAGTTCCATTGCACACATACATGAAAGCAGTCTCATATTATTAGCCGCCAGTTTTGCCTTATGCATTTACCTGTTATACAGTATTTTTAACTCAGATTATAAACTGGTTAGGGCTAGAATTTTTTTAAGGCATAAATATATAGCACCTAGAACAACACGGCTCATACTCTGTACTTCTAATTGCATGCATATAATTTTATCTTTGCTATAATTCACCTTAATCCTGCATTGGGGGCCAATTTTTTGGCAGGCATACCACAAATTAGCCCCATACCTTCCAAGAACCACTTTTATTCCCTTCCCTTGTCCTATTTTCTGCTCTGCTTTATGCTCCCTGCCTGATCTGCTGCTTTGATTTTTTTTCACTTCTCTATTTGTCTCTGTGCTCCCTGTCCCCTCCCCAATCTACCATATGCTACACACAGAGGCTATCAATGCCACTTACGGCATGCAAGCTGCAGGTTGGCAACCCGGATCTATAGCGTCAAGAAGCAATGGGAACAGCACAGAGTTTCCAGATCAAAGATACAGGAAATATAGATGTACTCATCTTTATTTTTAAACCCATCAAAATTCACAAGTCACTTTAGAAACATCTATCTACCCTTGTTTCCGACAGACACCAAGTATTGAAAATAAATAAATAAACACTAGAAAATTAGTGGGTAACCGAAAATGGGGGCTTATACAAAAAGTGCATTTTAGCTTCACTTTGTAATCTGTATTTTTAAAAAAATAATGGTATTATGAATTTAGTGTTTCTCGCTCTCTCATTTCCTGACTTTGTGTTCCGATTTGTAACCTTAAAGTTGTATTATTCCAGGTTTTTAATTAAACGTGATATAAGACAAAAGATATTGCTAATATAAACAACACTGCTAGAGACATACCAAATAAATATGCTTATACAAGTTTAAGGACAGCAGTTACTGATTAAGCAAGCCTAACTCCATATACCTATATGGTTTGTTTATAAAATGTGTGCAAGTTCAATTCTTAGAGAACAAATACATTTTGTTTCACTCAGTATGTCGCCTTCTTGTCTAGGCAGGAAAAAAATGGAGACCAATGCTGTAATCCTTTCAGAATAAAATGTTTAAATACAAACATGATTGCCATTGTAGACTGTTTAATTTAGAGAGATTGTATTTCAGTTCTGTTTTTGAGAGGCTTGCTGATTTGACCATACCAAGTACTTCAATGCTTATCTTAATTGTTTAGATAAGATTTGTTTGAGTTTGGCAGGTGACAAAATCTTGGGTGTGTGATATAGGAGGGTCAAGAAAAAGATTGGCATATTACCAGATTGTGCTTGCTTTAAATCATAAAGTGTAGATAAGTAAACAGTCTCAATGAACCTGTCAGAGGCTGGCCTTCAGAGACATAATTTTAGGTAAGATATTGATTGGTAGGATGCAAGAATTTGAAGAAACCAGGAAAAGATTACCATCATACCCCACCTTGAAGAGGATAGATTTAGGACAGAACACAAGTTACTCCCATGGTTTCTGCCAAGGGAAAACAAGACTCACTTTAGTAATAGATGTTTTTTTATATTTTATCCATAAAAACTTTATTTATATAACAGCTTTTTATGGCTTCCTAAGCTTGCAGAAGTGTGGACTAAGGCAAATAATGGCATTTGTCTTTTCAAGCAGACTAATAAGAATAAATATTTTTAAAACTTAACTAGAAAAGATTTTCCATGGTAGTGGACATATGCAAAACATAGGACAATACTGTACAATGGAAACATTTTTTTCGTATTACCTCTATACTTGGGACTTTGTTATTCATGAATAACTATAGCCTAACTTATACCACCATATGTATTTATATACATATTGTTTATATTAAATAAGCTATAGAACAATTCAGCTGAACAGATGAGTTGAGCTACAGAAGATCTATGCAATGGGATTCTACATTTGTTTAACACCAGAAATGAGCACAGGATAGCACTGAGGAGGGACACAAGAGTCCTCAGGCTCACCTTATCCACTTGAGCAAAGCCCTCTCTGACTTTTGTTCAGCTACTTACAACTGGAGGAATTGTAGTAAAGATCTCAAGGGGTATCTAGTTCAACTCCCCATGCAAAAATGCAAAATTCACTATCCTAAATCCAGCCCAGAAAGACAAATTATGCAGCTTTTTGAAAATCTCCAAAGAAATATGATAATTTTCCTAAACATTTCTGCCATTGTCATACTGTCCTTTTAGTTTGAAAATTTTTCTTTGAATTTTTTTTCCCTAAATCTGCTTTGATACATTATAGACCTATTATTCTATGTCCTAGCCTCTGTGTCAGGAAAGAACAACATTTCTCCATCTTTATGAAAGCCTATCAAATAAATGATCATTGCTTAATCTCATTTTTTCCCCCAGACTAAAAACATATCCAGTTCCTTTAAACATTCTTTTTAATGCTGGAATTCCAGACTCTTTATGAACTTTGTCACTCACCTCTAGACCCTTGCTGGTTTAATAATGCAAAGCCCGAAAATAGACAGTATAGCAGCTGAGGTCTAACTAGTACCGAATAGACTTGCACTATCACTTCCTGTCTTCCATTACATTCTGTTAATGCAGGAAAGTTGCTTTTTTCTTAAAACAAAAAAACACTACATTGTTGAATTTGTGAACTATAACCCCTTTCTGAGATGCTTCTCAATAAGGTTAGTATCGCAAGCCAGTTCTGTCTTATAGCAAATTTGTTCATCTGTTTTTTCTCCCATGTGAAGCATCTTACAATTGTCTTTATGTAGTTTTCCAATGTATCCCGTTCCCTTTAAAAATTTAACCCCGCCCTCCAACATACCTAAAACTCCTGCCAGTTTTGTGTTGTCTGAAAATTTGATTGATTTATGCATCTAAATGATTAATAAAACTGTTAAATACCACTCTAACCAGAACAGATCTCCATTGAACCTGACCTGAGTCATCTTGCAAGTCTGACATCAGTCCATTAACAGTTACTCTTTGCTTGTGGCTATTAAACCTAATGTTATTCACCTAATCAACATTTCTCTGGGCTATTTATAAGAATGCAATCTTCGACTGATTGAAAAGAATTACTGAAGTCCAGATACATTATGTCCATCACATTCCCCTTGTCCAAACAGGTTACCCTGTCAAAGAATGAAATTATTGTTTGTTAATATTGTCCTTAACAAATCAATATTGGTTGCTAGTGATCTCCCTCATATCCTTCAGATACTCAAATGTCTATTTTATAATTTGCTGTAGTTACTTCTCACATATTGTAGTCAAGCTGCCAACATACAATTCTATGGGTACTCATCTCCCCTTCCACTTAAAAATAGGCACTGTGTAGTTTTGCTGTAGAACGAGAACAGGGAGACTCTTCTTGTCATCCAAGAGCATGCAATTACCAATGCCACTATCTCTGAGATCACTTCAACTACTTTCTTCTGCACCCATGGAGTGAATTGTCATGTCCTGCTGGCTTGACTTCATTCAAATTTCTGAAAAGTTCCCTGACATACCTTACTTACTGTGACCCGAATCCTCTCCCCTTCTTTGTTTATACTTGCATTGGTAGTTGTGTGTGTGCATGTATGTGCAGGTATAGCAAGAGTCATGAGCAGTGGATGCACGATTTCCCCTTCTTTTCAGCTGATATTTATAAAACTTCCCTCTCTGTTTTCTATTACATTTATTGTCAGGTTTATCTCTATTTTTCTTTAGCTTTCTTGATTTTGTCTCTCCATATTTGTGCTGATTCCTTAATGTATTTCTCATAGTTTCTTTATCCTCAGCATTGGAATGTCTTGATGTTCAGCTACTGATATTACCTAGGACACTTGCCTTCCTTTTGCTTTTAATTTAATTCTTGCCCTCTTCCCCCCCCCCCCCCCAAACTTTTACTTTGTTCATTAGAACTAAGAATTGATACATTTTACCCTTTTTGAAACTGCTGCAAGTCTTAACACAGGTACTCCATAAACATACTTTTATGCAGCACTTTTGTACCTACTTACATATAGTACAAACTATGCATGTGCACGGTATTAGTCCAAAGCCAAAAGGCTCATATAAGTTCATTGGGCTAGTCCCAGACTCAACAGTGTTTCAAGTCATGGTGACACCACAGCTTAGCACTGCTCAATATGGGTGTGTACTCCAGGTACCCCCCCCCCCCCCCAAAAAAAGATAACTAGCATCCAACCCATCACTGGAACCAGGTGCTCATGTATAAGTCTTGGAATCATCAAAAAATGTATATGCAAATGAGGTACAGGGCAACCTGGTCTAGCTCCACCTCATGGGCCACACTAATCATATGCAGGAATCAGAGACAGGGTGACAGAGGGATTTAGGGTGAACTGTTTTGGACTCCATTTGGTGATGTCTGTCAGACATTTAAGGCAAGTGTAGAAACAGGAATCATTGGGAATGGTAAAGAAAGATAGAGCTCAACTGTGGGAGTGAAGAGGAAGTAAAAATATATGCAATGTAGTGGCTCACCATGACTTGACATAAAAGTGTCCACATTGAGAGGGAATATGCTCAATGGGCACTACCATATACTTTATTCAGATGGGCTGCACTAACCTATGCTTGTGGTAGGTACCCACTAATATGTTTGCCCAAAATGGATCATGTGTTTTACAGTCATGTTCAGTGTTGGCTACATTTAATCAACTTCATACTGAAAACCTGCAACTTTTGTCAGCAGTTTAACGATAGCCAATGTATTTGATGAGGTTTCCTTGAACATAAATATGAGATAAGGGGCTTTTTTTCCTTCATGCTGATTAAAGGGGAGGAGGGGGGAATATTATCTTGTATTTGAGTAAATATGGTAAAATACCTATATTTAAACTAGGCCATAAAATATTTTGCTTATTTACTCTTCAATGAACTCAAATCTTTTTCATTACCTGATTCATATAATATTTTCAGTAGAATGTTTTTATACTGTCAAGCAGTCATCATTTACTCTTACTGAATACAACTATGCACTGAACAAATTTTTGTGACAATCTGCCTCCTGAGCTATTACGAACAGACTAGAAGTCAGCAATATATAAGT
This sequence comes from Alligator sinensis, assembly GCF_000455745.1. Lineage (NCBI taxonomy): Eukaryota > Metazoa > Chordata > Crocodylia > Alligatoridae > Alligator > Alligator sinensis. The sequence continues at coordinate 990,451 of NW_005842532.1, forward strand.
AATTCAAATATTATTTTCCATATGCTTTATGCAATGTTATTAAACTTGGGACAAAAAAATCCCATGCTGACAACATGGTTTGACTTCTCCAAAGCAGCCAACTCAATATCTTGCAATGGTGAATAAAATAAATATAAAAATAAAAATAAAACATAACTTGGTTCAAATTAAGTAAGTTTAAGACTGCTTAAATGACCTTAAAATGGTAATAGGGCATTTTTTACTGGCTTCTACAAGAATCTGTTTCTTGCCTATTTTTGCACAATACCCTTAGCAACAATCTATAAAATAATATAAAAACAACTGCTGGTGAAGTTGAAATGATAATTTTGTTGTAGTAAATAAGGACAGAAGATTTATCCAGAGCTAGGTTTGTTCAAACAATATGTATTTTATTAAATTTAGATGATCAAAATTATACATCTAGAAACCAAATGAATCTTGCATTTACAAGCAGGGGGATGATTACAACTGGAAATACTGATTAGCCGATAGAGATGTTTTCATTCTCTATAAAAGCATTAGCAACATGGGGCGCTTGTATACACAACAATTGTCACAATATACACATGGCAAAAATAACATTTGTGTGGATTAATGGTATCACACATTACATGTGCACCAGTTTGGGGGGGTTTGCATCATTGCATCTGTCAGCTCATCCCCCAGCCATGGTAGAGATGGGCAGACTCTGGAAAAAAAACTATGAGGCCCCTCGCTGATTTTGTCTTCAGCAGGTGCCTACTAAAGGCAGAAATGGTGAGAGTCCTACTCCCCCCGTTGGAGCCTTTCTGCCTTCCCTGTAGCCAAGGGGTGATCTGCCAGTTGGCTGAGTGGCCCCTGAACTTCAGGGAGCCCCAGTCCTTTCCTCCATGGCAGCAGTACCCCCCCCCCCAGGAGGTCTGGGCATACTACTAGTGGGCCAGGTGCTCCTTCAGCTCAGAGGCAGCACCCAGCTCAATCCAACTGTTTCTTGAGCCCATCCACTGGAAGCCCGCTGGGCACTGCTCCTTAGGTGGGCTTGGGGAACAGTTGGATTGAGTCAGGTGCTGCCTCCAAGCTGGGGCAGAACTTGTCCCACTAGCAACCCTTCCAGGTGGTCCTTGGAGTACTGCCACCATGGAGGGAAGGACTGGGGCCCCCTGCAGCTCAGGGGCTGTTCATCCTACTGGCAGCTGACCCCCCAGCTGTGGGCAGGCTCTGGCTCTGACAAAAAAGGATTTTTTTTGCATAATGTGACAGAAAAATTGAAACCATGAGTTTCAATTAAAAACCTACTGTTTCAATATAGGGGGCACAGAATAAAACCCTGAGGACAAAACCCCCATCATGTGTACAAGCACCCACTGCCATTAGATTACATCTAGTATTGAAGGCATAGCTCAGGATAGCAGGGCATTTAAGGTCTCTTACGAGGGCTTCAAAGTTTAAGCCTTGCTCTATATTCCTATTAAAATCCAAACCAGCCAACACACTTACCTCATTGTTTACACTGTGGAATAAAAGGTGGCCAAATTATATGCAAATGAAACTTCTTTGTCACTAGATATAGAAACACATATACCTTTTGCTTAGAGGCCCATAAAGCTTGCTTGGTTTGGGTGGACTTTTGCTCTTGACTGCACTTCCTACTTAGAAGTTGCAATCCTGAAGAAAGTTCAGAAAATAGCCACAAGAATAATATGATGGTTGAAAAAGCCTAGCTTATCATGATTCAGGGGTATAGGTTGTAGCCATGATGGTCTAAGGACATAGACAGACAAGGTTCTTTGTGTAAATATGATGTCTTTTATTAAACCCACTCAAATAGTTGAAAAAATTCTTCTTTGCAAGGTTTTGGGTATAAATACCTACGTCACACTGAGGAAGCATCTGCAATTGGTCTGTGCCCTTCCTAGATGGAATGAAAATGGAAGGACTATTCATTGCATCTAGGAAGAGCACAGACCAACTGCAGATGCTTCCTGAGACTAACGAAGGGTATTTATACCCGAAAGTTGGACAAATTCTTCTTCACAAGTTATTTGAGTGGGTCAATGAATGACATCAGGTTTACCCAAAGAACCTTGTGTCTAGCTTATCATGATATATTTAAAGATGCTCACTCTATTTAGCTTACCCCTGAGGTGACCAGACCTGTATGGGAAGAAGATTTATGGTAGTAGAAGACTGTTTAATTTAGCAGATGGACATTTCAAAGAGCTATTGCTTTAGGTTGCAGTTAAAATGTGCAAGCTTCTCAAGAGATATAGTGTATTTTCCATGCCACTTAAAAGTCCAGTTATGAAACCATGAACCAAGGGAGTCAATGGCAAAATCCAGTTGACTTCAACGGGATAGGGGGTCAAGATTTACCCTATAAATCATGATCACACATCTTTCTAAAATGTATGCTCTAGTTCATCCAGAAGGTAACATTCTGATGAAGACATTTCAAATAAGGTTATATGGCTTGCATTCACAAAGTCATGCATGATGAGTAGTGTGGTCCCCCCTTTACTTCAAATTTATGAATTTATTAATTTGCATTGAAGGTGCCTTTGTATTACCTATTGATCTACCTTTTGTCCTTCTAAGAGACCAGTCTTGGCTGATCTAAATACTTTCAGGACATCTTGAAATTTAAAAACCATTTTGCGTACCTCTTTGCAGATAAATTGCAAAACAAAAAAAATAACCCCCCAAAAAGCCACCAGACCTGAAAGCTATTCATTTGTTACACAAGGTAATTGGAAGTTCTTTTGCAAACTGCAAGCTGAAATGCAAATGAGGAACGTAAAAGAAGTCGATGAAGTTCTTTTTTACAGAAGAAAAAATATGAAATTAAATACATTTTTATCCTCTTTAAATAAAACTGCATTTCTCAGGTTCTTTCCCCAACTGCTACCAAGTTTAATTTACCTATTTGCGAACAAAATGTAATATGCAGTTGATATCATTATGGGTTTGTGTAAAATCCCTAGACTTCATCATATATCAACATATTAAGCATTTTAACCAAGAATACTGAAGCTGCTGCTTTAAAGAGCCACAGATGCTTGCAAAGTGATATAATTATCTAGCTATATTTGGTTCATGCCCTATACATGGTAGGATTATGGAAAAATGCAGCAAAAGTCCAAGTTACTAGTCTAAAATGGTATGAAAAAGATGAGAAAATAATTATATTCTAAGTCCCACTCTTTTGCACACTAAAATATTTTCACAAAGTTAGCATAGCTGATTCAAGGTTCAAGTAGATAGAATCTTAGATTATATTTGACCTGTTGACCTAGAATTATGAGTAAAATAGAATATTTTGACCAGAAAGTAATCTGAATGATGTTCAGTACTACCTCTCTATATATCAATATCATAACTTATTCTGATATATTTAGAACATTTATCATAGCATTTTAACAAGAACTGAACCTGGTTTAATTCAACTCCAATGGAAATTTATCACTGACATCAAGCAGAGTTGAATTAAGCAGATACTGGGCATTTTTTTTTGGAGTCTCCACTCTAATTTTAAGATCAATTAAGCATAATTTTTCTTGTAAATAAAGAAATTGAAAATAATATTACAACAGAACTGGCATACATCCAATTAATATTACATTTAGGGCTTTGGTACAGGTTACCTATATAACACCAGAAATCTGTGGAATGTTGTGCTATCATAAAATTATGGCATGTTTAGAGCAGTCTCAGGTGACAGCTTCATGTCATTTCAAACCTGCATGATTAATTTGCCACTAGAGGGCTGCTGAGCAAGGGTGCAGACAGAAGCCAGGACTCTAATTCCACCCCTGAGGTGGGGATGGGGAGGCATGTAGCACAGGTGAAGAAACCAGTATCGATCTACAGCTTCCCTCCCTCCACAGCTAGCAGAAGCCCAACCAGAGCAGAAGGTGGGAGGGAAGACATCTTGAAAAACTGTTTGAAGTGAGGTGAGGTGAAGAGTAAAAAACAATATTTTAAAAAATTAAAGGATTAAAACATTGCATGCATTTCGGTGAATTGGGTAGTAAGTGGGGGGAGTTGAGTTAGTAGCAGCAGGGGTCATGCTGGCTGGGATGCAGGAGCTGTCCCAGCCTAGGGGATGGGGTAGGGAAGGAATAGCTAGCACACAAGGCTTAGTATCAACACACTCGCTGCATAGCATGGAACGCACATCAGGGTAGAACTGAGAACCAGCTTGGTTGCTACATGGTGCAGTGTACATACAAGAGCAAAACTGAAAAGCAGAGGGTTTGCAGGGCCAGGGGAACAGAAGCAAAATGAAGCTTCCCCTGCTATGTGATCTCCTGTTAATTCAGACCCTGTTTGGCAGGGAGACCATGCGGCTGTGACAAGCAAGCTTCCCCTCTCCCCTTCCCTCCCCTCCCCTTTCATACCACCTCCCTTGAATAGAGCCCCAGTGGTTCCATGCTGAGCCCAGAGACCCCAGGTAGCAAGACCAAGCAACAGGGCTACATGGTCTCTCTGCAATTAAATGCTACGAAGGCTTTTTTCAGAATGGAAGGGGGACAGGGGACAAAAGACGAATAGAGATTTGGTGGGTGGAAAGGGGTAGAGTAGTTGGGACCTGTGAATGTTGGAGGAATGAGAAAGTAAGATGATTTATTTCCCCAAAGCATCCATACAATACCCTGGAACAAATCCTGGGCAATACCCCAGAACAATATCCTGGGCAAAGCAAATCAAAGATAACCGCAGCTGTAGCAGCAAATATTTGAAAGGTTTTGTGGGTACTTATAGCAGTTTAACGTTCCTTAAGTAATGACTGTTCTCATTTTAAATGCCTTTAGGACTTTAAGGTAACCTGTGCCAAAGCCCTCAGAGTAAAAAAGCTTAAACGATACAAATTATTTTAATGATACAACACGTGCAACAAACAGAAACATAACTGTAGAAAATTATTCAAAGATTTCTCCATAGGTCATCCAGTCCAACCCCTTATCTGGGGCAGGATCATCTCTAACCAAACCATTCATTGTTTAGTTTTGCTAAGAGGTTAGACAGTGGATGTGTATAGGATGTGTATAGAGAGTTGGATGAGATGACCTAGGGAGGTCCCTTTCAGCCCTACTTCTCCATGATTCTATCCTTTGTTAGTTATGAGTTGGTTAAACTTCCTTAAAACTGGAGTGCAATGGCTACCTTTCATTTAAATGAGCTGAAGCAAACCACTAAATTCCTATATTTTGCCATGTGAACTAACAGGAGTCCCACCCAAAACATGGGTGTATAGCAATCTATAATCAGAAACTGAACCAAGGTACTCAAGAGGTTCCATAGAAACTAACATGTCTAATTCACTGACTTGGAAATTAAACTGGTTTTGGATTGTGGTTATCTGGGCCTCTGTAAGAGAAACATGAGGTGTTGAGAAAGGAGAGAGGAAGAAAACATTCAACACACCCCCTAAAAAAGCTAAGTGTCTATATTTTTGGACCAAGAGCTGATTCAAGAACGTGGCAAGAAAGGAAATTACTCTGTTTTCAGATAAACGGGACTCTATATTCTTTGTAAACAAACAGAATTACATGCCATGCACCTGACATTACCACCAATATCTACTTGTTGAGGAAAACTATTTGCAAGGTTCCCCAAATTTTTGACTAACACTTCAGATGAAACTGAGTCATAAGCTATGTTGAATAATCAAGGCCCAAAGGAAATAAGATTTTTTTGAAGCTACCAGCTAAATGAGCAACTCTTTCAAAGAATCCTTAGTGCAAACTGGGCACTTGGAGAAACAAGAGGAATGTTCAGTATCACTGCAATTTGAAATTTGTCCTGCCACACATTCTTATCCTATCATCAGTGTATTCCAGAAAGGGTGGGACCCAGGCTGCACCTTTGTTGTACTCTGCAGGGAGCAATAAAGACCACTATTGCCACCTGCTGGAAATATGCAATTTTCTCTGTTAGACAAGTCAGAAAGCAATTTTCATTCATTCAGATGATTTTAAGCTTGTCCTAGTCAGCTTTGAGGTGTTGCCTATCAGATGGGTAGCACCCAGGGCACAGTAATTTCCTCCCTTCATCCCCCCACCCCCTCCTTGCCACCCAAAGGCTAAGAACAGACATTCAAAAAGCCTGAGCCTGAATGGATTCAATCTTTGCAGGTTAGTCTGACCTGGCTAGGCTAAATCTGTTTGTAACCCAGACAGACATCCCAGAAATGCAGGGACATGCCTGCAGTGGCTCAGGCTAGAAGCGGGTGGGGGGAGAGGGGAGCACTAGAGCAGCCCTCCCTTCCCTTCCACAGGGCAGAGGTGAGGGGGCATGGCTAGGTCTGGGCAGAATACTCTGATTCCCACCCCCCCACACCCCTGCCCCTGCCTGAGCTGCCCAGCAGGAATGTTATCACCCTTAACTCAGTGTTTATCAACTCATTAAGAAAACAAAGCCTCTCTCTATTAATTAATTGAGCTCTTCTTCAACAGCTCTTCCAAGGAAGGACATTAAGCTACCTGTTGATTAACTCCAAAAAGCCTGTTTGCCTCTGTCCTCTCCCACAGCATGGACCTGAACCACCATGTGGTCTTCTAGCTAATGCTGAGGTGTCTGCATAAGGTAGAGGGGAGTGGGGAATAATCCCTGCTTAGCAAGAAGCCAGGAAGATGCTCTGTGCCAGCCTCCAGCCAGAGAGCAGAGGAGTGGGGCCAGCCCTGCAGTGGAGCAGAGAGCCCCGCCCAGCCCACAGAGCATGCTGGGATGGTGGGGGTCTCTGGTTTATCTTAAACAAACAAGGCGTCTGGGACAGACATTGCATAAGCCGGTTTGAGCTAAATCAGTTAAGTCTGATACTACATTCAACCAGCTTTATCTCAAACAGGCTTCAGCCATTTTCAAACTGATTTATATGCACTGTTACAGGTTTAAATCAGTTTCTGATCACTTAGACCAACTTATGTGTAATGTCGCTCCCTAGCCAAAGTGACATGTTTAATGGGAAACAGTATCAGGCTCACTTCCAACACTTAGCAAATAGTTGTTCAAGAATCCTGAAGGATGTTTATCTGGCTCATGCCTCTCTCAATTAGTGTCGCTCCCTAGCCAAAGTGACATGTTTAATGGGAAACAGTATCAGGCTCACTTCCAACACTTAGCAAATAGTTGTTCAAGAATCCTGAAGGATGTTTATCTGGCTCATGCCTCTCTCAATTAG
>NW_005842532.1:997629-1045556 GCF_000455745.1 Alligator sinensis
CTTATAGAAGCAGCTATTTGTTTGCATGGAACAATTCTTGTAATTTTTTGCCAGATCACCCTTCCAAGCTAAATGATATGGCAACAAAATAAAGAAGGCTTAAGTACAGCTATCCAGTAGGAAACAACACACTTGACAAAGAGATGGCTATTCCACTATATACTGATCCCTAAACTAGTAATATTACTCTAGTACCATCTCTAGCTTTTGTGCAGATCACCTTTCTTTCATTCAAAACCTCACAATAATCAAATAAGTCAATTTAATTATGTCTCTGCCCAAGACCAGTGCTCATCAGTCTTACTCCATTCTGCAACCCACCTCACAGAGCAAAAAAAGAAAAAAAAGATTCCCTTCCTCTGTAACGCTAGGGATAGAAGTTATGCATAAACCAGTTTAAGTCATCAGAAACTGGTTTAAACCTGTAACAAAACAGAAGTTCAGTGCACATAAACCAGTTTCAAAATGGCTGAAACTGATTTAAGATAAACCTGGTTGAACGTAGTATCATACATAAATGATTTGGGTCAAACCAGTTTATGAAACTTCTGTCCCAGACCCCTTCCTCATTCAAGTTAAATCCCCCAGTTCTCCAGCACCCCAGCATACTTTCCATCCCTGAGATGAGCTGTGTTGTCTGTTCCAGCAGAGAATGGTTGGGGGCAGAGGAGGTGTGGGGATGGGAGGGGGGAAAGAGGCAGGGACTGCCCCTCCCCCCAAGGAAAGCCCTAGCTGGGGTCTGGAGCCACTTCTCCTGAGTACAGAGCTGTCCTGCCTTGCTAAAAACTTACTGCTGGCTGTGACTCTGGACTACAAATCCCAGAGGCACCTGGAAGCAGGAAGAGGAAGTGATGAACAACCCTGCAGTGTCCTGCTGCTGTAATTCTGGACTGCAAGTCCCAGAGACCTCAGGGTCATCAGGAAGAGGAAGCAAACACACAGCCCATGTTGGCTGCATGCTCTAGTACCCCTGGCTTCTGGCCTGAGCCTCTGCAGATATGTGGTTGCATTTCCTGACTCAAAAGTGAATATCTGTCTAGTTGTTTCTCAGCGTAATCTCTACATTTTAGACTAACCTGCAAAGACTGAATCAACTCAGCCTCAGGCTTGACTGTCTGTACTTAACATAAGAGTCTGTCAGAAGAACTGCAAGGTCAATAGTAAAACTCCCTCTACAGTACAACATACCTAAAATAATACAAATTATCCTCTCATTGTACAGCTACATATGTGATCTTCTTAACTGTCTCTGAAAAATGAGACCTTTTTAAACTCTGTATTTTTTAACAGTGAGCTGTCTTGTCTTCTGAATACTTGATGATTTAAAGTACTTCAAACTTCTCTCTTTGTCATCCATCTTTAAAGGTGAAAAATAAGATAATTTTAGAAGGCCTCTTATATGCACTTCAGATACTGTAGTTATCACACTTTTATTTATCCTTATAACTCTCCTGAAGTAATGATGTTATCACAATCCCTCTTCACAGGGACATGCAGAATCTAAAATAATTTGCCCATGGTCACATAGGAAGTCTGCAGAATATAGAGAAAATGAACTTGACAGTTCCACAGTCCATGTTAACACTACAAAAAGTTATTTTCTTTACTCAGTAACCTGTATGTCTCGAGAAAAACACCAGTTGGTGACTTTTTTCATATTGCTGTCATTGTTTTCAAATGAATGAGGAACCAAATCACAATTTTCACTGTGCCATGAGTGGTGTAAGATAAAGAGAATCTGCCTCAGTACACAGATGAAAGCTCAATGACCAGCTACAATGATCCTATTCAGCTACGTTTTTTAGAACAGAAAATCACATCTATGTTAAAAAATGTAGTGATTCCCATTGCTTTTCAGTTGTATATTGCTCTTATGAATTGTTATGTCAAATATCTTTATGCCCTGATCCCCCTAGGTTTTATGAAAGTGGAAACGTATTCATGCAACTACTGATAGATCTCATTTGATAGACGATTGTTAACTTAAGCACTCTACAGATTTGGTAAATGTCCATCAATAATGGGAAATATTTCTAATGAGACAAGACCAGAAAGTCTGCCTTATTCTATAACATCATGATACCAATGATATTAGAAATGTTTAATGTCATATTTGATTATTTCCTAATACTGAGTCTTCTGACTACTTTATGGTTAACAAATGAGAACTAGACCCATTAATTTGTTAGTGTCTATTTAGGGAGTGAAACTGTCCCCCACCTTTTTCTTTGATAATTCTATATTTCTAGATTTAAAAAACCCAGTATTTTAGCTGAAATAGAACAAGGAAAAAAGGCTCTATTATAGTCTCAGTGCTTTCAATTCATATAAAACCTCCCTGTAAAATTACACTCATATGTAAAAAAAAAAAAAAAAAAAATCCCTTTAATGAATACAAAATATCAAATATGGCAGTGATTATTCTGTCTGCTGATTGGAGTATTATGAAAAACAATGTTTCTCATTATTTAAAAACTTAATGTATTCCAAATTTATTACAAATGTATGATTTTAGTGGTTTCATATTCCTTGCCATCTTTGAGACAGTCATTACTAATCTCCGTGTCAAAATTCAAATTGGAAAGTGACATGAAGACTGGCACGTCTAATTATCTTGGAGATGGTAAAGACCAGAAATAACCACAATTAAGTGGCCGTATAGTGTGCCCCATGTGGTCTACATGAAATGCTTAAGAAAGAATGCATGCTGAAGGAAAACGTATTACATTTTCGTCAACTTTGCATCAGTCACCAAAACAAGGGGTAGTGCCAAAGGAATCAATACTCAAAAAAGTATTTGGCTGAAGAACATCTATCCCAGATAAGCTTTTATGTCCTTCACCCACACCTCAAAATGCCCTGCTCCTTATTGTAAATTTTCTATTGTCCTCTCAAGAGCATCACAGAAGCATCCATATAGCAGTGGGAAATTTCCAATAACAATGGTTTTGGGAGAGGGAGCAGTACAGGCATTCACTCTGCAATCATTCCCTCTGCCTTGATTCTCGCATCTTCCCAACACCAAAATGATGATGGCTGGGGGAAGTGTAACCTTGCTCAAGTACTCCAATTCCCAGGGGGATTAGAGCAAAGCCATCTGCCTGTTTCTCATTCTAGAATCCCTAGAGCAAAAAGTGAGCAGGGGTCTTGCAGCTCTGCTCTCTCCACTCACCTCCTAGTGCCTGGGAGTTGATTGGACTAAGCACTGGGGCAAAGCCTCCTGTCCACTTCTCACACAGAGGGCTCCCATGTGCAAGGAGCTGGCACACAACAGCTAGTGGCTGCTCCTCCCCTCCCCTCTGAGTATAGCATCACCCCACATATAGAAGACATATTTTCAATAGAAAATGGTGTGGCTATGCTACAAGCTTTTGCCCCCAGGAAGGTGGAAATGTAAACTTCCAGTACATCCTGTATTGGAGCTTCTCATGACAAGAGACTAGATTACCACATAATGAAACAAACTGCTCTTAGCATGTAGGAAGGAAAAGAGATTTATTTATCTAAAAATAAATTAAGGATCTTTTTCAAAGAGATGACCACAGTAGTTCCTTAAAATTAACAGTGTTCATTAGGGGTGTGTGAAGCAGGCCCTATTTAATTCACATTCAACCCGAATCAGGGACAGCAATTTGATTGGCTGATTCATATCATTGTCCCTGATTTGATTTGGCTAAATCTGAGTCTGAAGATTCGATGATGATTTGGAAAATCAGCGATTTGGACATAGAGACAGCTTTAAAAGATTTTTCTATGTACCTTGAGGTAGCAGGTGTGGCTCATGATTGCTGAGATGCTGGGGCACATGGAGCATCACACAGGAGTTGGGGGGGGGGGGGCTCTCCATGTACTCAGTGGTGAACCCAGAAGTGTACCAGAAGTACTTCCAATCCACTTCCAGGTGTGCCAGGGAGTGTGCTGCCCCCCCTCCCCCCCTGTGCCTCCCTGGCTTGGCGATCAGCCACAGGGGGACCGCACGCATGCACACTCCCCGGTGGACCCCGAATGGATCAGAAGTGCTCTGGTCCACTTCAGGGTCTGCTGTTGAGCATCCTGGGGAGCCCCCTGCACTCCTGTTGGACACTCCATGCACCCCAGCATCACAGTACTCATAAGCTACCTAGAGGTATGTAGAAAAAACATTTAAAGCTGTCTCTATGTCCAAATCTCCAAATCTTTCTGAATCGATTTGGAGGGTTCCAATTTGATTTGGAGAGATTAAAGGGTCCTCCGGTTCAGTTTGGATTCTGAGATTCAGCTGCTGAATCGGGCCACATCGAATCAGGGACTGAAGCTTTGCACAGCCCTAGTGTTCATGTCCAGATATGTATTTACAAAAGTCAGGAGGCTTTACCCCATTACAAAAAGAATGGTGGACACAGATATGGATAACAACTGAAATGGAAAAGACATACAAATCAAAAGACAAAGTGAACTCATTATATTTTCCAGACTTCTATTTTCAACCCTTATAGGAAAAATTTAGCTAATCTGCATTTGGTCAAAAGATTAATTTTCATGCTGGAAAATAGAAATAATGTGTATACATTTTAACTGTGGAGAAAAGTTGATACTTATTAGCATACAATGTAATAGTCACATAAAATTTAGCTTTTTCTAGCTACATACTTTCTCCTCCTCTTTCATTTATTTCTCTTTTTCACACACCAGCCCAGCCCACCTCTTCTTATGGTTTCTCCAATTATGAATATTAATAAAAAGGAAGAATCGTAAATCATTCCTTATGAAGGCAAGACCACTTAATGCTTCACTTACATATGCTATGGAACTACATCCAGTGGCTGGAAAGTAAAGCTAGAACAATTCAGACTAGTAGTAGTTTGCTATTTTTAATTTTTCACTGTGCGGGCAATTAACCACTGAAACTTTTTGCTGGTAGAAAATGCCTACCACTAAAACCATATCTTGCTTAAAATTTTCTTGTCAGCCAAGAACCTTATACATACTTGTACATTTAAAAAAATTATACCTAATTTAACAGACCTACTCCTGAATCCATTTTAGATCCATGCTGGATTTGAATATTTTAAATCTGTCATTTTTAACAATGATATACATTTTTCACCTGTTTTGTACTTTATTATACTGACACATCTTGCAATCTCATCTTTTCATCCTTTCACACAATTTCCTTATCCTTTCAGTTCTATTATCAAAAATTATATCAAATAAAAGAAAATGAGCAATGAAACACACATTATATACAGTCAAAGAATAGATCTGTTTTAGTTTTCTATTTAAATGTTGGACTTGGTCATATATTGCATTTCATGTTTGGGCCTTTGTAGGTTAAATTAGTTCCCTTCTTCTGCCTTCCTCTTACATACACTCTAGCATTTGCTCACACCCAGAGGTACATATACCCACTCTGACCTAAAAGAAAGACCAAGCACAGCAACAGTAAAAAGGTATATATTAGCATGAAATACTTCAATTGAATTTACTTAAGGAAACCATTGAACAATATGAATTTGCATAAAAAACCCAAACCAACTACTCTATTTTAAATTTACACTCTCAACTGATCAATAATGCAGTAAGCCATAATATAGTTGACTGGAAAATAAGAGCTCCCTAGCAGAAAGAAACCTACTTTTAATACAAGGAAACCTTAAAAAATGAAGATTTGTGGATGAATAATTCAGTTTTCTTATGAAAAATATTTTTGTTGGAAAAAAGCACATTTTTATTAAAATGTCTTTAATTAAAAAATGTCAATCAAAAACATTTTATCATAACCACTTCTATATGGTCCTTTTAATGGAACCTTTATCTTTCACTACCAAAATACTTATTTGAATTTGTACTAAAACTCTTTGTAAGATACCTCTTTGTAAGATACTTTGCATTTCTCAAAGTTTTAGATACCCCCATATGCATCTTAAAATAAACATCCTTCATTTAGAAAAGAAAAATATCTTTTAGAGGGAAAATGCAAGGTAAGTGCTCGATATACCTTACTCAAACTTCAACTGCTTCCTGAAGACAAGCACAAGCCTAATTCTAGTGGGAATGAATACTGGCCAAGATGAGCTGAGGATATTAGTGTTAAGGAGGGCTTGTGGGGGTAGGGGGAAAGTAATCAAAATGAATGAATAAAGTGTTTTGAGGTAATTGATTGACCATTGCAATGAATGGGCATCAGTACAAGCAAGCATGAAACAAGAGAAACCACGAGAAGAGATCTTCTTTTTATACTGTAGCAACTAATAACATAGAAAATGACACTGGGATTACTGAGAACAACATTTTTTAAAATCCTAACCTAGATGGGATAAAGTATTTGGAAGATCTGTTAGCAATTAGAATCAATATATAAAGTCATATATATGACTTTAAAGCACTATTGGAAAAGATCCATTAGGGTTCAGTAAAAATATGTTCGGCTTATTAAAAGAACTTCTTCCACATTGTAAAAATATTTAAACAGCCACCAGGACTTGGGCAAGTGTCTGACTGAATTCAGTTCAAAGCAAGAAGCAGACTAATCCAACTTCATTAGCTGCAATTCATGTACTCCTCCCCCATGCCCTCTGCCCCGCTTCCATCCACCTAATACACACGGTATTGATGATGCAAACTTCCATAAAGTGCCAGCTGATCACAAATTTATGAAATGGTAGCTGGCTCCAAATATTCAAGAGAGCAAAGGTTACAGAAACATCATGAATTATTCAAATTCCAAGTTTCCAAAATAATCTACCTGTCATCTAGGATTAAGATTTGTTGGAAGAGAATGTTTCACCATGTTCTGCATTTTCAAAAAGCCACAAAACTGATAAGTATAAAGTTTGCACCAGTTTCAAGGCATTCTAAAAAGTATTATGAAAATACATTATAAACTATAATCAAATTATTCAACCTAATTCACGGTTATCCCACATATGCTTTCCCATAAATTCTTGAAAATATTTGAGATTTGATTCATCTACAGGAAAAATAAAATGGTATCACATAAAAGACAAAGAAGGAGCCCTTATACAGCATATCAGCAAAAACTTTATTAATGTCTTATGCAAGTGGTCACTTTTAAGTCTTTACAACCACATCTACAATTAACATTGCAGCTGCATTTTCTGCACATGACTATGACATAACCCAATAACAAGAAAATTGCCAGATATCACAAGTTGTTGTTGGTGACAATTCTTTTATTCCAACTATCAAATTCAAGATAAATTATGTGCAAGGTAAGTAAGCCTAAATCTGTTTTTTCTTGAAATCTACAGAAGGAAAACAAGCAGGAGGGAGCTACAAACTCTGATGTGGGGCACCGGGGAGATGTATGAGCATTAATAATAAATTCCTTATTTATTGGGTTGTCATAAAGGCCTGAAATTCAGAAGTGTAGAGAGCTCATGCATATCTATTAATTTATTTTAATTGCAATATCTTGCCCCTTCCTCCAGCATTTTAATAGGCATACTTTAAAAGTTAGCAAAAAGGAGGATGTTTGTGCCTGAAAGCTTGCAAAGAACATTTTTCCAACTATGTAGTTGGTCTAATAAAAGATATCACAACTACCCAAAGAATCTTTCCTGCCTAAAAAACCCCCCAGCACTTAAAAAATATAAATCTTGCATAACTAAGTCCAAGGCAAACTGAGGCATTAGTAGAAAATGAGGGTAGTCTTGGACATACAGTTAAAAATTGTATTCACTGATAGCCTGATTATTTTGGTGCAGTGTCTACAATCAGAAATTTCAGCAATCTCTCAAATAGAGAGAAGGAGGAAGAGAGGAACTCCCTACAAGGGGGAGGTAATAGTGAGTGGGGAATGTGCTGCTTCAGCCAAACCTGAGAAAAAGTCACTAATAACTTATTCAAATAGGCTACAGACACCACAGGAGTCTTACGCATGGGAAAGTCTGGGGACTCCCAATTCCTTTGTGGGTGAGGCCATCTCTCAGTCCCTGGGGATGGTTTCAGGACCTCCCCATCCTTCCCTAGGTGCTAGATTAGAGAAGCTGTATTCATCTCCTATTTTCCTCTTTCTACTGGCCTTACTTTTACCATCTCTCACCTCACAGTCCAAGATCCTCAGGCTACAACTACGCTGGTGCCCTGGGTCCTCTCCAGGCTGTTTCAATAGAACAGACCCCTCACCCACCCATTCTTGCATCACATATGCTAAACCTAGAAACAAAGCCAGTTCACTGTTACATGTATGGACTTAGTGGGCACAAAGCAGGAGAAGTGGGTAAAGAACTCATCAGGAAAACCTAGGCAAAAGTGTAGACAAAGGCCCAAAGTGCACAATTAGCACAAAGCTTTTTAATACCACTCCCTTCAGAGGCTCTGATGGTGGTCTGATGAGATATAGAAGTTGGACACTGATATAATAACTCTGAGGGTTAAATCCAGGCCCAGAAGTCAATGTGGGGGTGGGGGGTTCCCTTGCCATTAATGAATCCCAAATTTCACTCCTGGTACCTCTTTACCAGCTGCTTGGATGCATCAGTCATGTACTGGGGTAACTCAGCTGAGATCATAGTGAGTCAAAGTGTTTGAGAGTGAAGTATTACCCCTCATTTCCTCTTTCAACTCACTGATTCTCCTATGATTCAGACATTCAGTTGGGGGTCAAGTGACATCAGACAGGAGTCTTCAGAAAGGGCTGGCAGTTTCATAGCACTCAGAAAGTCATCTCCTGGTCACAGATAAATATCTGTGACTGTAGGATTCACTCTGTTAATGTTTTCAAAAACTTCTCAGCCTAATCCTACAAGCTATAATCTCATTTAACAAACGAAAAAGAACCCAACTATGAGACTCTCTCATAGTTATTTGATACCAAGAGCTGGAGCTTAAGGAAAAACAATAAATCATGAGAGTCATGATAAAAATCAGAGTTGACAACACTACTCAATCTGTGCCACTTTATCATTGCAATACTCTTAGGCCAAAGCAAAAGATATTTACAGATCAGGTTTTCTGGGGTCTGACAAAAGAAAGGATAGTAGGGACCACTTATAGGCCCAGTAATCAGGCAGCTGGCCCTGAAGAAGTCCAGGGGTGGAGGGTAAGTATAACAGAAACACTGTCCTCCAGAATATTACCCCTGGCCATACAACAGCAACATATATGGCCTGCAAAAAGAGGGAGTGTATTTGTCTACACAGAGACAGGCATACTAGGTATCCGGAAAGGAAGCGGTCAGATATCTGAGGAAATGATGGGTCAAATTAGTGAGTTGGTTGTTTTCTTTTTAAAAGAAGGCCCTGGAAGAGGAGGCATGTGGCTGCAGCACACCATACTGACATGACAGTCCATGCTGCTTTCTTGCTCCTGCCATCTAAAACTTAACAATAAACAACAGATTCTTCAAATCATTTTCCAGCAAATAGAATAGTGTTGCTTCTAATTCACAATTTTTCATTAGGCTTTAGACAGCAAACTAATAAGCACAATAGACAGTGCTTCAGCAAAGATTTTTGGTTTTAATCTAACAGCTATTGAAAGGAACTATATAGGACAGTGTGTAACTTTTACAGATGATCATATGTACTTAATATCCTAATAGGATCAAGGTTAAGCATATATTGTTTGACCCTTTCAACTACTGACATCCTTGCCATGTTATTGTTAGTATTGCATGTTAAGCAAGCAAATTTTCAATGAACTTGTGTTGGCTTTACCACAGACACAGATGTTAGGCGGACTCCTTTGTTCATAAGGTTCTCATTATTAACTCAAACCAAGCTGAATATTTGACTGAAGGAAAGGACCATATCATTGTTTTCAGATTTCACTCTATGACTTAACTGAACTACATCTGCCAGCTTTAGAAATACCAAGTACTTCTTGGCGCCAGTACTGGCGCCTCGCTCTATGACTACCATCCTAAATGCTTCAGCTTGAGGAAGTCTAGTAACCATCAAAACAATTTAATAAAAACTTAAATTGTGATTAAGGGTTACTCACTGGCTGACAGAACACACTAAAATTTGTTCTATTTATGAATTATTCCACAAAATAAATCTCAGCTCAGCAAATGGAATTCACGTCTGTAAATACATAGGCTAGAAAGCTAGCAAGATGTTTTCATGATTTATGTAGTCTGTGTTATACTCAAAACCATATTTATTTAATAGATAGCCTGGAACTTTATAGGCTAATTCAATGTGCTTCATATCTATCCAAAGCCTCTGGGAAGCATAGGGACACTGAATAGAACTCCATTTCCCCCTGTTTTACACTGCTATCTTTGTATAAATATGACAATTATTACATCTCTCTAAAAGATTTCTCTTTATAAAACCAAGGCAAAATAAATATAAAGCTTACATGTATTATTCTAATGATAAACCCAGGAACTATTTTAGATAGCAAAAAGTACAATGCAAATCATAATTAACACTTCCAGATGTCTAGTTTGCCAGTGATGCTATTTCAGTAAAAAGTATGCATCAAAAACATCAATATTTTCTCATGCACCAGGCTGGAGACAAAGCCTCCAGATTTCTCATATCTAAAGAAATTGATTCTGAGTTCTGTTGTGGTTGTAACTCTTTGAGGAAAAAGTCACATTCAACTGGCCCATCTCTCTTGGGTAATAATAAAATGCATCCAATAGAAATATATATACCGACACACATTACTTTCTAAGATTTAGGCAGAAATATATAGTATATTACTTACCATGTTGTATGTCTTTCATATCTAAATGAAGACTGGACATTAATATTCCAACTGCCTGTGATCTTTTGTTACTTAACAACTTGACAACCTGCCCAAGGAAAAAAACAAACAAACATTTATTGCCTTTCACTCAGGTGCTGAGATTTATTAAATATTTTGTACTACTAATTACAAATTCAGGAAACACCAAATACTATGTACCATATTTGTCTAAGCCTTAAACACCCCACCGCCCCAATAATTACCTGTTATTCAGGATGTTCAAATGTGCCTCTGCTGTGAAAGCTATTACAAGTACAGCTAGCCAAATAGTCTGGGTAAAATCCTAGCCCTAGTGAAGCCACTGGAAAAATTCTCATTGACTTCACCCTCCATTAAGATATACATTTTCAGCTTCAACTTCACATTGATGTTACCGACTGTAAAAAACAGGCTGTCATATAAAAAAAACATTTCCAACTGTGTCTATCTTGGAATTGATTTGGTTTCCAAAACCACACAATGGTTTCCATCTTAGATGTAAGCTAAAACTGTGAGAATTTGTATTTTATTTGAATGTTTGATGCATTCTTTGCCAAGATGAATTTTATTTAAAAAGCAAAATAACCATGTACATATTGGGATGTTCTTTGATCACTTTTAGAGAAATAAAAAAGGTCTCAAATCTTGTAAAGAAAAACACATTCACACCCCTGATACTGCATATTTTAGTAGTTGAAAGTGAATATTAGCCTTATACATTTGAGTATATACTGTGTGTTTGCTTCATAAACTAACACATTAAGTAATATGCAGACTAAGTTCCAGATAGCTTTAAGCCAGTGATTCTCAATCAGGATGTCATGGTACCCTGAGGCATGAGAAGATTCTTATAAGGGTGCCACAGGATGCTGTATAATATCAACACCTATGCATGATTCACAAGTTAAACCTAGAGATCTCCAATTGGAATCAATATTATAAAAATAGTATGATCTCTTGTGGTTTTTCTGAGGTTTTTGCCATGGAAGACTTGTATTATTTTTCTGTAATCAAAAAATGAGTGAAAGCTGAGGCTGGTATCTTCCATGGGGCACCGATTCTAGCAATGGGAACCTTGGGTTTAGAAAGGTTGAGAACCACTGCTTTAAGCATTGGGGATTCTAACACATTCCTTGTTACAGTATTATAAAACTTTCAGGGAGTAACTCCAGGAGAGAGATTCCTTTTCTGGCAAATTATATGGCCATAGATAAATTAAGTTTTCAGCGTGGAATAATTTGGTACACAGACTTATATATGAATTGTATTTTGACTAAGAATACTACTTCCCTCACCAAGCACAAGGGAGACATGCTGATTTTTTTTTTCTCTTTTAACGTAGCACTCAGCTTCAATTATTCCTGAAAAGCCAGAATATCACTGAAGCCAGAACAAATCCTGTTTCCAGAAATGATGGACTCAAATGTCAACACTGTGGACAATATTATTTTAAATTAAAATGGACCATTTATACAGCAAAAAAAAAAAATCTTAGATAGCTGTTGCATAAAGGGCTCAATGCAAAATTTTAGTTTTAATGTTGTTCTTAATTGTTAAAAAGAAATAGATATGTGGGTTAAAATTTTTTAGCCTTAAAATAAGATAACTAGAAGTAATCAAGCAGAAGAGAGATACAAATTGTAGTGAAAATGGTTTTTAATAACCAACCCCCTCCCACCCATAAAAACCTTAAGCATATCAAAGAAGCTATTTCTAGGCACCCAAAGGATACAAGGTCATAAAAAGCCACCAGGACTGATCTGTCAAGATCAAGTCATGGTTGACCAACCTGACTCCCTTGTATGACAAGGCGATAGGTTTTGTGGATGGGGGGAGAGTAGTGGATGCAATGCACCTCATATTCAGGAATGCTTTTGACACGGTTTCCCATGATATTCTTATTAGCAAGCTAAAGAAATACACCTTAAATCAGGGGTGGACAAAGTCTGGGCTACGGGCTGGATCCAGCCAGCAGTGGACTCCATTTCCCAGCACCCCCTGTCCATATGGCTGGGGTGAGTTTCCATGAAGACCCCAGCAGCAGCTGCGCAGGGTGCATGATAGGACAGGGAGCTAGTGCAGGGCGAGGCTGGGGCAGAGCCATAACCCACTGCCTACATGCCCCTGCCCAGAGCATGTACACAGTGCATTGTGGCTCTGCCTCAGCTCTGGACCATGCTGTCACCACTGCAAGGAGCCGGGGCACAGCCACAGTCCGCTACCTGCATGCCCCTGCCTAGATTGCAGCTCAGCCCCAGCTCGGGAGCTAGCATAGGGTTGGAGTTTCTATGGAGATCAGCCCCAGCAGCATTGGCAGGGTGCATGATAGGACAGGGAGCTAGTGCAGGGCGAGGCTGGGGCAGAGCCATAACCCACTGCCTACATGCCCCTGCCCAGAGCATGTACACAGTGCATTGTGGCTCTGCCTCAGCTCTGGACCATGCTGTCACCACTGCAAGGAGCCGGGGCACAGCCACAGTCCGCTACCTGCATGCCCCTGCCTAGATTGCAGCTCAGCCCCAGCTCTGGGCCATAATGTCACCACTGCAAGATTCCAGCCCAGCCCTAGAGCAGCTCCCTGCCTGGCCACACACCCTGCCAGCACTGCTGGGTGCTGGTATCCATGGAAACCCCAGCCCCACGCTATCACCGTGTGGCTGCTGCTGGAGTCTCCATGGAAACCGACCCCATGCATGTGGGTAGGGGCTACTGGGAAATAGAGTCTGGCCACTGGGTGATTCTGCCATTTTGCCCATTCCTGCCCTCAATGAAAGTATTGTGTAGTGGATACATGAGTGGTTGGATCACTATGCTCAAGAATAGTCATCAATGTTTCAATGTCTACTTGGAAGAAAGTATCAAGTTTGGTTTCCCAGAGTTCATCGTGGATCTGCTACTATTTAATATCTTCATTAATGAGAATGGGATTGAGTAGATATCTGGCAAATCTGCAGATGAGACAAAATTGTGGGATGTTGCAGACAGTTTGGAGGCAAGGATTATGATTCAGAATTCTTAGTCAAAAGTAGTATTCTTAGCCAAAATACAATTCATATATAAGCCTGTGTACCAAATTATTTTACACTGAAAACTTAATTTATGATTCAGAATGATCTTGACAAACTGCAAAAATGATCCAGAATTAATTGAATGAAATTCAATGACAAGTGAAAAATCCTACATTTAGGATGGAGCAATTGAATTGGGGAATGAACAGCTACTCTGCAATATTTTGGGGTCTACAGAGGACAACAAGCCAAAAGTGTCAACTGTGAGCTCTTGTTGCAAAGCCAATGAGATAGTGGACTGTATTAATACAAGTGTCACCTGCAAGTCAAGGAAGGTGATTCTTTCACTCTATTCAGCACTGATGAGACTTCATCTGAAGCACTGTGTCCAGTTTTGGGCACTGCACTCCAAGAAAGATGTGGACAAACTGAAGTCCAACCAAGAAGAGTAAAAGAAAGATGATTTACAAGGAAAGGTTTTGAGAACTAGAACTATTTAGTCTGGAGAAGGGAAGACTGAAAGGGGAGTTAATAACCATGTTCAAGTATCTGAAAACTGTTTGGGGATTTTTTGGGGGGGAGGGAGGGAGTTGACCACTCAACACCCATATCAGTGGTGAAAAGAAGGAAGTGACATCTATTTCAGAAGTAGTGAACTACCAACTTCTGCTCCTGCACCTACCACCTCTGTCTTGCCCTCCCTGCTGCTGTAGCTAAAGCCACTGCAGAAAAGTTGGACTAGATGTACTACTATAGTACTCCCCTGGGTTGATTCAGCAGAGGGTTTGACTAGATGACCTCCAGAGGTCCCTTCCAGGCCTATTTTTGTATGATTATAAGAGTGCCTGATGGAAAATAAGAGCCTAACTCAGAATTCAGCAAATAAACTGCCTAAAATAAGGAAACTGAAAGGAAATCCAGGATTAAGTACCTTGCTGTTCTAGTTTCTAGTTATGTTGACTCCCCATCTCCAAGCCTTTTTTCTAATTAGCCATGAATAATAAAAATATTGTGTTGTGCTGATGAATTGAAAAAACAAGCCAAACCCTAAACATAGCTTAACTCTTAGTCACATGGTTAAATCCTTAAATTCAAGATAAAAATGATATTTCATTCTGTCACAAATCAGCAAGAAATTTCCAAGTGATTAACCAACATTTAAAATCAACCATTAATGACCCAAAAAACAATTAAATGGGTTGAAAAACACAGAGTGTTTCTATTGAATAAGGATGCTATAGGCACATTTCAAACTTTAAAAAAATTCAAAATTAAGAAAAATATCTTTAGAAATAGTTTTCACCCTCCCTTAAATGAGCTCAAAATATGGTGTATCTCTTGAACTGGACTAAGGGAATGAAAGAACTTCCATTCCATGTATAAAACTCCAGTAATGATTCAATAGTTTCCTTAATGTGGGGCTGAGTGTATCCAAATAAGCACAGCTGAGACTGAGAACCTGAGACTAGTGCTGCTTTAAATAGGCTACATCACTTCACATCCAGAATCGGTGATATATGCACCAAGAGAGGGTGTGATATGCCTGACAGTGCTACTGTGTTATGCCTGTATGGTATGGAAGTGGTATTGGTATTCTCTAAATCTCAGGTAAGTTCTGAAGAAAAGCTTAGTCAAAGAAAGAAAGAATCAGTTTTCTTGCTGTGGGGAAACCAGCAATGCAAGCATCATATACAGATCTGTATATGGCTGTGCTCCCATTATACCACCAGTTAAAATGCATTTGATGTTCCTAGCAGAAATCTTGCAACTAACTTGAGGTGCAATGTAAGTGAAAGTAAGCAATCAAAAGTAGGGGTAAAAAGAATATTATTATATTGCTGCTACTTTCAGTGTACACGTGTCCAAAGATTATACAGCACCGAAGAAACCATTAGATCCTCTGAATATTAAATGTTCACAATTTAAGTGTCAAAAGTTTCACTTTAAAATGTATGCATATTAAGAGCTTTAACAAAACTGAATTCAATGTTGGAGATGAAGCAGGATTTTTTTTTTCATATTCCGCCCCCCCCCCAGTATTTTGGATCCTAAGAAATATAGTTAAGGCAGATCAAGCTTGCTGCAATTAGAAGTGACAAGACCTTCCTGTATCTTGTTTGAAAAGGTGTCTACATAAGGTAAAATTTCCTCAAAATATCTGGAAAAAATTAGTGCATGAAGATTAGAAGAAAATGTTGTACAGGATACTAGTGAAACATTACATGGAAGTATTGAGCATGAATGACCAAAAATGTACATAGTAAGATTAATTAAAATAGGAAAAGATTATCAGGATGACTAGCAAAATGGAGAGGATACTGAAAGAGTTTGGCATCATTAATTAAGAAACAAAAACTAAGAGGATACAATTGTCCTCTGTAGATCCATCTCAGGGGTAAACACCAGAAAATATATATTTTTTAAAGTGATAGACATTACACACAAACCGGTTTAAGTGATCAGAAATTGGTTTAAACTTGTAACAAATAGATGTTCAGTGCATATAAACCAGTTTGAAAATGGTTGAAAACAGTTTGAGATAAGCCTGGTTGTATGTAGTATCAGACTCAACTGATTTGGGTCAAACTGGTTTATGCAATGTCTGTCCCAGATGCCTTACTTGTTTAAGTTAAACCAGACTCCACCAGCATCCTGGTATACTCTCTGGGCTGGGTGGGATTCTCTGCTCCACAGCAGGGCTGGCCTCTCCAATCTGCTCCCTGGCTGGAGCTACAGCAGGGACTGCAGGAGTCTGCTTGGCTTCTACTCCCCACTTTCCCCCACCTCCCTTCTAAACAGGGATTCCTCTGTCCCCTCTGCCTTACACAGACACCAAAAGCTAGCAGACCACATGCTGGCTATGATCTGTGCTGTTGCAGATGGGATAAAGGCAGACTCAACAGGTAGCTGATAATGTCCTTCTGTTGCTTTCTTAATTAGGTGATAAACACTAAGTATGAGGTGATAAACACTGTTATCAATTCCCTGCTGGGCTGGTCAGAAGGGAGGGGGCCCCCCCCCCCCCAGCTCAGTGCTGTAGATGGAAGGGAGGGCTGCTCTAGTGCCCCCCAGTTTCTATCCTGATCCACTGCAGGCATGTGCCTGCATGTCTGGGATGTCTGTGCAGCTACACACTGATTTAGCTTAGCCAGGTTAAACTAACCTGCAAAGATGGAATCAATTCAGGCTCAGGCTTTTTGAATATCTGTCCCAAGCCAATAATTTTATGAATAAGACTGCATGACATGGTTCCCTACAATAGCAAGGGATTGGACTCGATTAATTAAAAAGTCGTAAGTACATAATAACATGAGAACTGCCATTTGCTGTGTCAGACAACAGTTCCATCTTGTCCAGTATCCTGTGTCATGCTGGGGCAGAGAGTGGATGCTGAAAGAGAGAATGTTCCTCTCCCACTTGCAGCCTCCAGCATTTAAGGTCTAGAAAGTTCTGATTCAGAGGCCATATCCCTTACTTCCATGTTCAATATTTACTGATGCTCCTTTCTGCCAAGAATCTGTCCAATCCCTTTTTGAATCTGGCTAAACCATCAGTTTCCACAACATCTGGTGGCAATGAGTTCTGCACTTTAATTACATGCTGTTTGAAAAAGAATTTTCTTTTGTTAGTTTTATACTTACTACCTACTAGTTTCATTTATGATTGCTAGTTCTTGCATTTTGAAAGATAGTAAATAATAAATTCCTATTTACTCCCTCTTAACTATTTAGTATTTTGTCAACCCTTATCTTACCCCCAGCCCCAAGCATCTCTTTTCTTAATAGGCCTTAGCCTCCTGAGTTTCTCATGTGGATGATCCTCCACACTACTAATCATCCTTGTTGCACTTTTCTGTACATTTTCTAGTTCTTCTAAATCCTTTTTGAGGTGTGTGGACCAGGACTGAGAACAGTATTCAAGGTGTGGATGCACCATGGATTTGTAAAGGGACCTAAAGATCAAGGATCCTGGTTTTGTCTGATAAAAATAGGAAAAATCCCCAATTTTGGGGTTAAAAAAAATTCACCCAAAATCCGTATTTTTGCATGATCAAAATGAAAGTAAACATCAGTAATACACACACACACACACACACACACACACACACACACACACACACACACACACTCGTGTTTCATTTTGATCACAGAAAATGTGGATTTTGAGTTACTTTTTTAAACCGGAAATTTGGGGATTTTTTTAATCAGAGACAACCAGGATCCCTGCTAATGATACTTTGTTTTGTTTTCCATTCCCTTCTTAATAATCCTCAACAATTTGTTTGCCTCTTTGATGGCTGCTGAGCACTGAGCTGATGTTTTTAGTGAACTGTCCACAATGATTTCCAGATTTCTCTTCTAAATCATAACTGCAAATTTATGGCACATCACAATGTAGGTATATTTTGGGTTCCCATGTGCCCTACATTGCACTTTTCTACATTGAATTTCATTTGGTATTTAATTGCCCATTCACTCAGTTTCATACCTTTCCATAGGTCCTCACAGCCTGCCTTTATCTTTACCACTTTCAATAATTGTGCCATTCACAAATTTCACCACCTCACTATTCAGCCCATTTTCCAGATCATTTATGTATATGTCAAAGAGCACTGACCCCAACACGGATCCCACAGATCTACTTTTTACCTTTTTTTCATCCTGAAAACTGACCGTTTATACTCACTCTATTTTCTATCTTTAAACCAATTTCCAATCCATGAATGGACCTTCCCCGTAATCCCATAATTACCTGACTTTTTAAAAAGCCATTGATGAGGGACCCTGTCAAAGACTTTTTGGAAACCCTGATATACTATGTCAATTGAATCACCCTGATCCACCTGCTTATTAACACCTGCAAAGAACCCTAGCAGGTCACAAGGCACAATTTCTCTTTGATAGCCATGTTGATTCCTCCCCAGTGAGTCACGTTCATCCACGTGATGAAGAATTTTATTTTTACCAATTTTCTGGGAACAGAAGTTAGACTCATTAGCCTATAGCTCTATGTACCCCCTCTAGAGCTTTTTTAAATATGGGAGTTGCACTGAAAACCCTCAGGGCACATCCCCATGAGTGGGAATATGTATTCCCTGGGGACAACTAGCAGCAGCACATATTTGTGCTACAGCTAGTTGTCCCTGGGAATGCCCCTGCATGTGTGCTCTAGTGCGTGGCAAATTGCCTCGTGGATAAGGGGAGATTTGAACCAGCACCTGGGCTGGCCCCAGCAGCCTTACTTGGGTCCTGGGGGCTTCCTAGAGCTGCAATAGCAATGATCTGGGTGTGTGCAGCCTAGCCAGCAGCTGGATCATGGCTCTGGCCAGCCAGGCTCCAGTTTCAGGCAGCACACACTGCCACCATGTGTGCCATCCTGCTTTTTTCTAGCATAGGTTTTTTGGACACCAGGATCTCCTGGTGTCCAAAAAACCCACTGCACTGCTAATTAATGTGGTGAAAGCCTGAATGTGCAATGTGTGCAGTTTGAGGTGCCACAGACAGATCTGTAGTGCCAGAAACTGCACATGCGCATTCATGGGGATGTGCCCTCAAATACCAAAGCTGTTTTCAGTGATAGGTTTCAAAGAACAGTTAGAAGTTCAGCAATTTCTGATCTGAGCACCTTTAGGACCGTAGCATGAATGCCATCAGGTCCTGGTGGTTTGCTACTGTTTAGTTTATCAATTTCCTTTATGACCTCATCTATTAAAACCTCAATTTAGGTCAGCTCCACTTTAGTCCTATGTTTCTGTATTTCTTGCCAGTCCAAGAACAAATTACAGGACAAACAAATTGTAGGTGAGCTATTAATCACTTTGTTGAGTGAACTTATGTAAAACAGTTATTTATTGATACTTATTACTTTACATTGTGCACAAACAGGGAAAGAGATTGTCCCTGTAAAAGATCTGCAACAGGGATTAGGCTGTTCCCCAGGTGCCAAAATTGAATCACATGTAGTCCATCTGAAAAGCAACAAAGTAAATATTAAGACTCATCAATGGGCTGGTGGATGCAGAGTACAGAAAGGAGAATTATAATTAGTGCAGGAAGACTACAGGAAAGCCTCTTGGCCAACTACATTTAAAAAGTAGGACTGTTCACTACCTTATATACTCCTCTTCACTATTTAAATCACAGTAAATTGCACGAATACTGCTAGTTTCCTGTTTCCTCCTTCATTCACTCTGCTTCCTCCAATACAGTGGCTGTAACAATACAGTACTAATTCAGAAAATATGAATATTAGCATAAGTGCCTTGAGTCATTCCCACATTTAAAAATAAAATAAAAATCATCAGCTGCTGAGTCTAGGCCTACAGGCTACAGACTAGTGACGCCATTTAAAGAAGAAACAACAAAAGGTTGCTAATTAAATCTCTACAAGATCTTAGCATCTCAGACACAATATACAACTCCTTTTAAGCATGGTATCTGAAATGCTGCTTTACATTTAAAAAAAAAAATAAAATAAAAAGGAATTTAAAGATACTATCAGCAAGCTACAGTCTACAACCAACTTTGTAACTGTTGACTGGTCTTCACTGTTGATTGGTAAACAAACTACATGCCAGATTTCTTCTTGATTGGATAACACAGGCAAAAACAGTCAAAAAAATATTTAGCAAAAGGAAATGCAAGGCAGATGTTAAGTGAGAGCCCCAAAGCAAAATATGAAGATTCTCATTCCTCAGAATAATATTTAATTAATGCAGGGGCATTTTGCAAGGATGCCCACTTTCTGGTTCAGATTTTAACTGTTAACATTAACTGAAATTGCCCCATGTTTCTCACTTGTTAAAAAAATTCTGAACATTAATTGCAAATAAAAAAACCCACACAAGTCAACTCTACAAAATGTAGAAGCTGTAAGATGTTTATGAAATATACAAAACCCTTGAGCCTTTGAATAAGAAGTCAAAAGTCTAGATACATGCCTAGAACTGGTCTTGGTGGATGCAAATGATTCTCTCTTAGAAACCTAGGGATCCTTGAAAATAAAGTAATAAAATTATAGGTTGGGAAGGAGTTTCAAGTGCTAATTTAGTTAAGTCCCAGCTACAAATGCAGGAGTCAAATTGAACTGTGCATGTTTCCTATAAGAACAAAGTGTTCAGTTCAAGTCATTAAATGGCTTATTTACCATCATAAAGGGAACCCTACAAGTAAGAATGGAGCAATATATTGGCAAGAAAGGACACAGTTTTCATGGTTTACTTTTTCCTACAAATTGTGTAGCTTAGGGATACCAGCTACAGGGAGCTGACTTGCAGTTGTTGTGGCTGAATATATATTTGGCCAAACAGAAAAAAATCTTGTGCCATTTATGGAGACAGGAAAGTAAGAGGTCCTTACTTTGTGGTTTTCTAGCTCCAGATTCAACATGATGCTGGTCAATTGCTGTGCTCATTAAAAGACTCATGGTCAGAGGGAGTTAACTAAATTGTATCTCATCAACAGCTGTTACTTACAGAGTCTTTTATTATACTGATTGTATGAGATAATTCCTTTCTTTCAGAAGCAAGGAATCCAGGTAAGGAATAGAAGTTTTTTGAGAAAGTTGAAGCAATTCATGACAAATGTGACAGACTACGTAAGAGAAGTTGGTACCCCAGAGCTCCTACAGACATGTGGGGAGCCTGCTCCAATGCACTGGCAAGTTGGAGCAGACTCCATTAATCAAGTCTGCTGGAGCACAGAAATTGATGTGCTCCAGGCAGGTTTCCACATCATGTGCATCAGCAACCCTGTGTGTTCCTGTGCTGAAAAATGGCAGTGGGGCACTTTGAAATAAAACACGTTCGATGAGCTTTAGTTCAAAGCATCCTACCACCATTTTTTCAGTGTGATGTCAAAATGCCCGCTTGGCCCCTGCTTCTTGACAGCTGCAGTCAGGAGCTAAAGTGTGAGGCTGCCCAGCCTACTTTCTTGATTCTCGCCCCAAAGTAAAACACATCTTTCCTGACTAGGACTCTATATCCAATCAGCTCTAATCTCTTCCCAAATTTAAGATTCCTTCTTCTGTTAGTACAGACAAGACTTTCTTCACCACATGCCTTTTCTAGAGGCCTTCCAAATTAGAACAAATGAAACAACCATCCAGTTTTTGCTGCCTATTTCATATGGTTGAAACTCTTGCCTGAAAGTTAGGGGTCAAAGTCAACACATCAACTTTTTTCATTCTTTCTTTCCAACTAGACCACAATTGAACTTTCCTTAGTTAAAGCCTCCCACCCTAGGGATAAGAAATAGTTCACACACTTTCACATAATTTTACCATTAAAAGAATAAAAAATAATTTCTTGTTGGTTGAAACAAATGCCATTAAATGTATTATTGTAGAAGTAATCCTCTATTAATAGATGGCTGCTCTAGTAAATGCCTTTCTGTTATGACATTAGATGAAAAATTACTCTGATTGTTTAGATTCAGATATACAGTAATAAGTAAAATAAGCATCCTGTTCTTCAACAGGAGATGGAACAATAGGCCCAAATGTTTAATTAGGAACAAATCACAGATGCTTCACTTTTAAGGATTCTAGAGGGGAAAAATAGAAAGTGTTTAAAATCCCTGGTTCTAAATCAAAATTACAGGCTTCTCTCCAAACATTTTTTTTTTTTTTAAATTCTCTTAGCCTCTCTTTGCCATTCACACCATTCATTATTTCCTCCTCCTTTCTTTAAGAAAAATGACAGTTTTAAACCGCCCCCCCCCAAAAACTCTGTACATAAAAGTTTGGCTTTTAATTACTTAGGCATTCTGGATAGCATTTTCAAACACACAAGTTAGTGGAACCAACTCAGTTCCATACACCATAATATATTTTTTCTTCATAATTATCCCCCATAAAAAATTAGTTATAAATCTGCAATTTTCAAGCAACGCAGGCAATGTGCTTAATACTCCATTTCCCCCATATGGTTACCTAACTGAGGAAAACAGATATTGTCACTACACACAAATCATTGCATATTTTTTGGCATTCTAGCATATCCAGATTTTTATAAAAGTCAGACCTATTTTTACATTATTCTGTTACAAACTTAACAGTCTTTGTAATGCAAGATTCTATAACCACTTAAATACAACAAGGAACATCTTGTTAGTAAGGGAAAAAAACAAACAGGGCATTACTTTTAACAGGAAGGCATGGTTACATGAAAAAACAAAACAAAACAGCTGTCTACTCCCTATGGGTACATGCAGCTGTTCACCACACCCAGTCTACAATCATGTGATTTGCTTTAAGCCACATGATCACAGATTGGGAGCAGTATGTGCAGATGTTCACCAGTGCTGGAAGTCATGCCAGGAATCTGGTGCAAGTAACTTGGGGTGAGGGGGAGTGGCAGGCAGCATCAGAGGGGGCTAGCAGGTCTATGGGTGGGATTTGGTGGGTCCAGGGTGGTTTTGGTGGGTCTTCAAGGGGTGGGGGGCTGTTAGGTTTTCCATCTGGGGGTGAAAGGGGAGTTTGGAGGGCTTAAAATAGCCTGGTCATGGTTGGGGGCAGTAGGAAACCTGCAGTCCCAGGGCTGGGACAAACAGCTGGGCTTTCCCCGCCCCAGGGATCAACTCTGAATATGTGCACACATTCGCTTAAGTCAGGCATGGGTTACCCTGATCTACACAGTGCACCTCCGCAGGTGAACTATGTTAGGTTGGGCTAATTTAAGTGTAATGTTTGCACATAAACCTATACTCAAAGCTTGTTTAAAAATTCTCTATCTAGATAAATCCATCATCTTTTCATTTATTACAATGGGCTTTTGATTAGGACTTTATACTAGTGCAGATATCTTCTAATAGATCAATCATTGTGAAATAATTACCAAAGACAATGCACATGATAAGGAACAGATATAAGGATTCATTCAGCTACTTAATATAGAATATTCAGTCTGGAAAATCTAAGCCAATAGCAGCAGCTGAACCAAAGACACTTATTACTGACAGCAATGTATAAAATAGAAGGAACTCTGTCAGAATGCAAGTAGAATTTGGCAAGGCTTGTCAGGAAATCTAATTGTATTTATTAATTTGTGCATATATATGCCAAAGAGAAAGAAAAGGCAAATTTTCTGATCAGAGGAGTTAGTTAAGAATTACACTCGGAATAGAGTTAGTATTGGCCAGGAATCCTAAGAGTAAATGGAATAACTGAAGACAAAACAAGATGGAAAGTCTATCTAGATCAAGTTATTTGTCAGTATGGAAGCAGAGTGAATTTTCTGCAGGGGAGAGAGACTGTCCAAACATAAGAGAGTAATCAGTGGAGGAAGGAACATGCCAACAGGCAGCATGTTGGCAGGAGAAAGGAGCGAGAGATCATGATACTGTATCAAGATAATAAAAAACAAAAAAAGTCCTCACCTTTTTGAGCTACATAAAATTAGATTAGCTTTAACTTTATAAACAAACTGTTAATGACTTGCTAGTACAAAACACATTGTAATTTTATAAATATCATATAAGTCAGACATTCTAAGGTAGGAGACAACTATAGATCTCTAGTGGGAATAAAATGCCACATGTGTCACGTCCACATGAGTGTGGACTTTTGGTTCTCCAGGAACAACTAGTAGCAGGACACCTTGTGCTGCCATTAGCTGTCCCCGGGGAACACCTGTGCCACTTGATGCCTTGGCATCAAACAATAAAAGGACTCAGGGCTCAGTAATCTAGATCTGTCCACTGAAATCATTACCTCAGGCTAGGAATAAGGCATGCTGGTAAGCCAGCAAAGGGCAACTCTCGTATTTCCTAAGAATTTGATTTAAATTTGTCCAACTGTCATGGAAAAAAGAAAACTTTAAAAATAAAACTGCAAGCAACGTTCTGTTACTAACTTCTGCCTGGTGGCCTAAGAAGTCATTTCACAAATATTAGCAATTGCAATCACAATTTAACCCGCTCTCTTCTTGTAAAGTACTGGTATGCAATTTAATAAGGTCTGCAATCAGTGTTAGATAAGTGTGTGTAATTGTGTGCATTCTTCTTCTAGTGTTTTAACATCTCCAAATGATTTAATTTATAACTATTTACTTTGTCATATTCACATGGACATAACCAGAACTTGCTTACTCTGAAATTACTCATATTAAGTTTAGCAAGCGCGTTGATAATGCTGTTAGCATTCATTGATGCTGAAAGGAAACCAGCACAGGTTCATCGCAGGTAGATCCTGCTTGACAAACTTTTTTTTTTCCCCCTCATAGATTGTAGAGTTGGAAGGGAGCACAATAGATCATCGTGTCTGACCCCTTGCCCCTGGCAGGAAAGAGGACCAAGGTCAGATGACCCCAGCCAGGTGACTATCCAACCTCCTCTTGAAGACCTCCAAGTTAGGTGATAGCACTACCTCTCTTGGAAACCCCATTCCAGATTCTGGCCACCCTTACTGTAAAAAAATTTCTTCCTAATGTCTAACCTAAATCTATTCTCCACTAGTTTGCACCCATTGTTCCTAGTTACTCCCTGAGGCACTCTAGTAAATAACACAACACCAATTCCCTGTTGTCCTCCCTTGATAAACTTATAGGCGGCTACAAGGTCACCCCTCAGCCATCTTTTGTGAAGGCTGAAGAGATCCAGATCTCTCAACCTCCCCTCGTAGGGTCTTTCATGGAGGCCACTAATCATGCGAGTGGCCGTCCTCTGAACCCTCTCCAGATTGTGTCCCTCTTGAAGTGCGGTGCCCAAAACTGGACACAGTACTCCAACTGCGGCCTGACCAGTGCCGCATAGAGGGAGAGCATCACCTCTCTTGATCTGTTGGTCATGCATCTGCTAATACATGACAAGGTGTGATTGGCTTTGCTGATGGCCTCGTTACGCTGCCCGCTCATGTTCATCTTGGAGTCAACTATGACTCCAAGATCTCTCTCAGCCTCTGAGCTGCTGAGGAGGTCATCCCTCAACCTCTGGGTGTGCTGGGGATTCCTCCTTCCTAGGTGGAGTACCTAACATTTATCTTTGTTGGATTGCATCTTATTCTGCTCTGCTCATTAATCCAACCTATCCAAGTCAGCCTGTATCTTCTCCCTGCCCTCTGGAGTGTTAACTTTGCCCCATAACTTGGTATCATCTATGAACTTGGAGAGGGTGCTCTCCACATCCTCATCCAAATTGCTGATGAAGATACTAAATAACACTGGTCCAAGGACCGAACCCTGCGGGACCCCACTGCCCACCTCCTTCCAGGCCGAGAATGACCCATCCACCACCACTCTCTGGGTGCAGTCCCTAAGCCAGTTGGCCACCCACCTGACTCTGTAGGCATGCACTCCACAGTCTGCTAGCTTCCCTATGAGGATAGGATGCAAAACTGTCTCGAAGGCCTTCCTAAAATCCATGTAGATGACATCAGCCTCAGCTCCTGTGTCAAGGTAGTGTGTGACCTGGTCATAAAAGGGTATAAGGTTTGTCAGGCAGGATCTACCTGTGGCAAACCCATGCTGGTTTCCTTTCAGCATCATTTCCCCTGCTGGACCATCACAAATGTGCTCTTTGATGATATTCTCCAGTATTTTCCCAGGGATAGAGGTAAGACCGACTGGCCTAAAGTTACCTGGCTCATCCCTTCTCCCCTTCTTAAAAATGGGCATCATATTTGCCCTTTTCCAGTCCTCAGGGATCTGGCCAGAGCACCATGAGTGCTCAAACAGCCGTGCCAGTCGCTCAGCTATGACATTGGCCAATTCCTTTAGCACCCATGGGTGGAGGTCATCCGGGCTGGCTGACTTGCACCCATCCAGCCCCTCCAAGTGCTCGTTCACTAAGTCAGCACTAACCTTTGGAAGTCTGGTGCCTTTTGTACATCTGTCTGTGCTCAAGGTGGGGGATTTGTCTTCGTCAGTACTTAGAAATACCGAAGCAAAGAACTCGTTGAAGAGCTCCACCTTTTTCCCTGCGTCAACCATCAACTGTCCTGATTTGTCCTGCAGGGGCCCTATGATATTCTGCACTTTCCTTTTGCTCACTATGTATCTGTAGAAGGACTTTTTATTGTCCTTAATTATTGAAGCCAGCCTAAGCTCCAGTCCTGCCTTGGCCTGCCTGATTCTCTGCAATAGTGTGCCAGGGAGGTGTATGCCTCCTTGGTGGCTGCCCCCTGCTTCCACTGCCTACAAATCTCTTCTTTGCCTCCAGTCTTTCCTGGAGTCCCTGTTTAGCCAACGGGGCTTTTTTATCCCCATGGCCCCTTTTCCTGTGTAAGGGGATAGACTCCTTTTGTGCCCCAAGGATCACTCCCTTGAGAAATGTCCAACCCTCCTGGACCCCCATTTGCTCAATGCTTTTGAGTTCTGCCACATCACTAACTAGCCTTTAATGACCAGGTCACACACTGCCTTGACACAGGAGCTGAGGCTGATGTCATCTACCTGGATTTTAAGGCAGCCTTCGACACAGTTTTTCCCTATGAGAATAGGATGCAGTTAGCAGGCTGTGGAGTGGACTCTTATAGAGTCAAGTGGGTGGCTAACTGCCTTAGGGACCGCAACCAGAGACGGGTCATTCTCAGCCTGGAAGGAGGTGGGCAGTGGGGTCCCGCAGGGTTCGGTCCTTGGACCAGTGTTATTTAGTATCTTCATCAGCAATTTGGATGAGGATGTGGAGAGCACCCTCTCCAAGTTCATAGATGATACCAAGTTATGGGGCAAAGTTAACACTCCAGAGGGCAGGGAGAAGATACAGGCTGACTTGGATAGGTTGGATTAATGAACAAAAATAAATGTAAGGTACTCCACCTAGGAAGGAAGAATCCCCAGCACACCTATAGGTTTGGGGATGACCTCCTCAGCAGCTCAGCAGCAAAGAGGGATCTTGGAGTCATAGTTGACTCCAAGATGAACATGAGCCAGCAGCGTAACAAAGCCAATCGCATCTCATCATGTATTAGCAGATGCATGACCAACAGATTGAGGGAAGTGATGCTCCCCCTCTATGTGGCATTGGTGAGGCCACAGTTGGAGTACTGTGTCCAGTTTTGGGTGCTGCACTTCAAGAGGGACATGGAGAATCTGGAGAAGGTTCAGAGGAGGGCCACTTGCATGATTAGTAGCCTCTGTAAAAGACCCTACAAGGGGAGGTTGAGGGATCTGGATCTATTCAGCCTTCACAAGAGATATCTGAGGGGAGACCTGGTAGCTGCCTATAAGTTTATCAAGGGAGGACAACAGGGAATTGGAGATGTACTATTTGCCAGAGCACCCCTAGGAGTAACTAGGAATAATGGGTGCAAACTAGTGGAGAATAGATTTAGGTTAGACATTAGGAAGAATTTTTTTTACAGTAAGGGTGGCCAGAATCTGGAATGGGGTTTCCAAGAGAGGTAGTACTATCACCTAACTTGGAGGTCTTCGAGAGAAGGCTTGATAGACACCTGGCTGGGGTCATCTGAACTTGGTCCTCTTTCCTGCCAGAGCAGGGGGGCAGACACAATGATGCTTTGTGATCCCTTCCAACTCTACAACTTATGAATCTATGAATTAAATGGATAACCATTTTGAAAATGTTGATATTTTACAGGCAGCTACTCTATAGCTGGGCTGTCTCTCTAGCAGCTATGCAGTCTTGAAATGGGTTACTTCCCACCCAACTGTTGCTCCCATCATCACTCCAGCTTCAGCAGATAGCCAAGGGCTTCATCTCTCTCCCCCTCCTTCAGCTTTCCCTTACCACCTCCTACCCACAAGGGGGTGATGTGGTGTGCTGTAGTACAGTGCAGCCTGTGGTGTTATTGAAGCCCACTGGCAGGGAGATGAGGGTGAGACCAGGGTACACACAGTGCAGTACAGTGTGGGAACACCTGTGCATGAGCCTAAGGTGATGAGAGGGATGGGGAAAAGGAGCACATGTGTGACCCCTAGCTACCTAAAATTTGAACAGCCATGCTCTATATTATATAGTTGATCATGTGCATAGGCAGAGAGCAATTTAATCCAAAAAACTCAGTATTTTGTTATCTGTAAGACTAAAAACCCTATCTGGTATAATATGCTCATTTGACTGTAGATTGTGAAATTCCCTGTGATGTGGCTTCCTCTGTAAATGTATTTTCATTTTACCTTGCGCCAAAAATATATTTAATTAAAATCAGAGGTTAACAGTTAGCATACCATATATTTCCTGTGTTTGAAAGTTATCTGAACAGCTTTTCTTTACAGCTTTTCCCAATTTAGCCAGTATTTTACATCTCCCACCTATACACAATATACAACTTAGCACACATATGCATCAACTTAAAAATATATACATATTAGTTGATAAAACTAGAACTTCTGCAAATAAGGAAACTAAACTAAGCACTTCCTATTTCTCGAGTATCCTTTGTTTTTGTGCATTTTTACAATACACGTACTTCAGTGTCCAGAAGGAAAAATGAAGAAACAGATTTAAATAGCTCAACAGGTGACAAGAGCACATTTACTTTGCATAATGGATCCCTATAAAAGTTCCATAGAAACACTATTTATAAGACCTTTATAGCACCCATAACTATCAGAGAATTAACACGTCAGAAACCATTTAAATAGCACTTGATGCTTCCTGCTGGAGGGGGGGGGGGGGGGAAATCATTTGGGGTTATATAGCCAGTCTTTCACACAATGACTTCTTCAATAACTATGGAACCAACTTCATATCCAAATGTTTATTGAGATATAAACAAAAAATAAATAAATAAAAATGAGCACTCATACATTGTAAAACTATGCCAGTCATGTATTTTTGAAGTCTGTCCACTTCAATTTTCTAACACTTAATATTATAGGAAACTTAAATGAATGCCCATAAATATGATCATTTAACAGTTACATCTGCAACAAATGCTTGTTCTAATGAAAGCTTTTGTTGCCTCTTCTGCATAATAAGCAGCAGACTTAGCTGCTTGTTTGATCTTTTTTCCAGAAACTATAATTCAACAAAGCATATTTATCTATTACAGAATTCTCTCTTTTTGAGCAGCAGCACATTTATCTGATAAATAGCACAGAACAGTCACATAATGAAATTTCTTTGTGTTATGTTAAAATATAAATGACTATATAATGTTAGCTCTAAGTCACACTACCTTTAGAAACCTCCTCAACTCGTGTGCGCAAATTTCTGTTGCAGGCAACATGTTCTTTTAAATCCCTGTAAGAACAATCTAACAGCACCTATTTACAGCATATTTTATAACATAGCAAAATTCTTGTCATGGCAAGGAAAACAAATACCATCAGTCACAAAAAGCCACATCTATTAAAGTTTAACCGCAATACCATTGTCTGTCTCTATTTAACCACCATTTGTTTGCCAAATCAAACTTAATAGCCCTTATTTTTATTGTTTGCAGAGGTTTGAATTGCTAAACCTCATAAAATGTAAACAAAAGAGCATTTCATAGGGAGGCATCAGTTATACTTATTCATTCATGCACCAGAGGTGTACTGAATATGGCAGTTGGCTTCAACAGCCTGTGTTCAAACTATGGTTTGATCAGGTTGAATTCCTAGTTTTCTTCTGTTATATACAAGAACTCCCTGCAGTTGTTGTTCAGTGGTAGGATGCTTGTCTGCCATGTCATAGACCCTGGCTCAATTACCAGACACACATATAGCTACATTTGATTGTCTGGACTTGGTTTAGCCTTTGGATTCTCTCTCAATTGTCTAAAGGTGTTTTGGAAGGTCTGGGCACCTTCACTCCTCCATACTCCAGCCTAGGCATATGTGTAGAAGGTCCTGGTGACCTCTCACACATACACCATGATCCAAAAAGATTGATGTTTGCCTACTACTTCGCTTCACTTACAATTACCCAGTAATGTTACCACAATAGCCATCTTCCCAATTTTATAACATTATGAGCAGTAATAACCTACCAGATTCTTCACAATTTTATGAAACAATTGAAAATATGATATTAAAAAAATGCCAAGCCAAAAATGTCTTCATTAGAGACAAAAATATTACAAATTGCACAACAGCAAGCATGTTTCAAAAACTGACACATAGATTCTAAAACCCAAATAATAGAATTGTGACTAAAATTGTTGAAAAGGAAAATGAATGTTTTACATTGTATATTGATCCAAGCAATAAATTGTTAAATCTGCAATGTTTTAGAAACTGATTTTTAATGAACAACACAGCTGTAAGAGAAAATTAAGTAATTTATGATCAACTAGAGAACTCCCAAGGCTGAACACTACACATGTTGAGCTCCCTCAAATCCTAAAAGACATTTACCATCTCTCTCAATTTATCAGAAGCTTGCAGAATCATTCCTTAAAGAGTGATCTTGCTTCCTGGGAACTACTGAGGGCACTTGGAATCATGGCTGTGAATGTACAGGTTTAAGTTTCTAGGGACATTATTGTAACTGGACATCAAGGTCATCATCACTGAGTTTTCTACTTAGGCAGAAGTAAAAGGCCAGATTTTGAGAAATCAGGAATGGCAAGTGAGAATCTATGGAAAATGTTTAGTAAATTTAATTTAAAATTTTAGTCAATTTAATTATTAGCAAGTGAATTTTCACTTGCATGAACTGTTTCTATACTATGGGGTTGTAGGGGTGATACAATTAGACCATGATAGCATCTTATATGAACCCTTTTGTTGCTAATAGTAGTGAAGAAAATAGAATTTGGTTGCAAGTGGAAACTGGGAATTAATAGAAAAATTTGCTGAGAACATAGCATAAGTAATGATATGAACGTGATGCTCCCTCTACATGTTACAGGTATTGCACAACTGACTGGCTAACTGAGCAACTGACTGAGACCAGCTACACATACCAAGTACCTATAATATACAGGGGTGGGAAAAATACAGCCCATGGGCCAGATCCAGCCCATGAGGCCATTCTATCTGGACTGTGGAGCCCCTAAACAATTTAGAAAATTAATATTCACCTGCTCTTGGTTCCTATAAAAAATGACAGGAACCAAGGGCAGTAGGACCCAGGGGAAGCCCGGCAGGCTCCCACAACAGCAGGACCCACCCAACCCCACCCCACCAGCCAGAAGCCCAAGCAGGGACTTTTGGCCTGGGACGACTTAGCTGCCCTGCACCGGAACCTAATGTAAGGGGGTGGGGAGGGCAGGGAAGGAGCCTGAGGAAGAGTGGCCCAGGAAAAAGCTGAGCATGGGGGGTGGGAGGGGTAAGCCGAGCATGGTGGGCACTTCCTCCCCCCCACCTCCCCCACTCAGCACCACCTTGTAACCTGGCCCTGCAGTCAGCCTGGTCCCTACACCAGCTCTGGCCTTACCCGTTGGGGCTGCACATGGCAGCAGCAGCTGTGGCCCCTCTGCTTGCCGCACTGGGCAGTGTTTGCCACTGCCGCCTCTGGGCTGCCCAGCGCGTGAGCTCTGGGCAGGCAGCAAGTGCAAGGAAAAGCAGCCCCTCACTCAACCCATGGCTGGCACCATGCAGCGCAGCCACTTGCAGCCTGCATAGGGCTGCCTGTATCTGCTCCAGACACGTGCTCTGTTCCCGACATGTGCTCAGCACCAGCTTCTTCCCGCTGGCGAGCAGGCTGTGCTGCCCCCCGCCTATACCATGGGGCTGGGGGGCACTGGGAGTGAGTGGGCGGGGAGCCAGCAGGAGCACAGGGCCCACACCAGTGTCCTGAGGCCACTGCCGGTGGGGCCCAGAGCAGGGTGGCAGGAGCACAGGGTCCTGGCTAGCAGGGGCTCTATGGAGCCAGGCCAGCTCTCCCCTCTCCCTGCTGGTGCAGCCCAGCCCAGTTCCACAGACCCCTGCTAGCCTGTGCCCTACT
This sequence comes from Alligator sinensis, assembly GCF_000455745.1. Taxonomy (NCBI): domain Eukaryota; kingdom Metazoa; phylum Chordata; order Crocodylia; family Alligatoridae; genus Alligator; species Alligator sinensis. The sequence continues at coordinate 1,030,094 of NW_005842532.1, forward strand.
TTGGGCCCCATCGGTGCTGGCCCTGGGACATTGGTCCCAAGATGGTGACCAAGGGGCGGGGCACCTGTCAAGGCCATGCGGCCCTCAACAGCCTACCAAAACTGGGTAAGTGGCCCTCCGCCCGAAATCATTGCCCGCCTCTGACCTATAATCTAAAAGCTCCAAACAGCTATGAAGTTAGATCTTGAAAATATATACTAACTTTATAGCGACCCCTGCTAGCCTGTGCCCTACTTTGGGCCCCATCGGTGCTGGCCCTGGGACATTGGTCCCAAGATGGTGACCAAGGGGCGGGGCACCTGTCAAGGCCATGCGGCCCTCAACAGCCTACCAAAACTGGGTAAGTGGCCCTCCGCCCGAAATCATTGCCCGCCTCTGACCTATAATCTAAAAGCTCCAAACAGCTATGAAGTTAGATCTAGCCTGTGCCCTACTTTGGGCCCCATCGGTGCTGGCCCTGGGACATTGGTCCCAAGATGGTGACCAAGGGGCGGGGCACCTGTCAAGGCCATGCGGCCCTCAACAGCCTACCAAAACTGGGTAAGTGGCCCTCCGCCCGAAATCATTGCCCGCCTCTGACCTATAATCTAAAAGCTCCAAACAGCTATGAAGTTAGATCTTGAAAATATATACTAACTTTATAGCTGGGTGCAATCCAGCTTTAATTTGGACACACAGCAGGGTATGCCCCTGTAACTGATCCCTGTCAGCTGATCAGGCTCCCAGTGACAGGGATGCTCAGCTGAGGGACTGGCAGATGAGGGAGTCTCCATCCTGGCTGTGGGGTGTTGCCATGGCTGCAAGTCCCGTCAGCTATAAGACTTGTAGCTGCAGGAGATTTGTACTTGTTGGTATAGGAGGAGCCCAGGATGATGATCCTGGACTCCTCCCCAAACCAGAAATAAGGCATGATAGAATCTGATGCGGGATTCCACAATCACACCTCCTGCCATGCATGTGTGGCATGACAGGAGGTGCAATTGTATAGATCATATATCTCAGATCCTATCACGCTTTCACCTGAACATCTAGAAGACCCCTCACACACAAAAGGACAGTCTTTTCAAGCTGTTTGAGAGGTCTTCAGTTTCAAGAACCCTTAAAAAAAAAGTGTTTTACAATTTAATACAGGTGATAAAAAAATAGAAAGTCAGTATAGATGACTTCAGGAAATTTGAATGCAACGAACACAGGGTCATTAAAATGGAAAGCACTAAACAAGAATGAGGAACCAGAGCCTGATTGGTAAACTGAAATATATTTCGCTTGAAATTATATCTTATGGAAAAAAAGCAATAAGGCTGCAACAGAAATAGTCACAACCTCAAACCACGAACCAAAGAATTCTGTTGCTAGGAGATAAGCATCCACTATGCTGTTTTACTGTCATTTATATTATGCACGTCACCATTGTGTCCAAGTGCCTGTTGGCTACTTTGGAGAGAAACCTGGTCTACATATAACAATCCTCCCTTCCTTTTTGGAGAAGATCAGTGTGTTTGGCAAAATGAAGAGATTCCTCAGCTACTGAAGAGATCTGGATACCAGAAATGGTGAGTCCGGGAAGAAACCATAAAGTTTGTGTGTGCCTCCTTATCTTGCTAAAACGTTTATGCAGGGGCACACATGCAGGTGGTGACAGGTATGACCTGATGAATCTGGAAATACACAGTGTTCAAAGAGGAAAATAAAGGATTGAAGAAACTCAGCACAGGGTAGAATCATCTCTTCTGCACCTATTGCAAAGGAAGCAGGCTGTGGAGGACAGCGGGCTAATGTATTAACATTATTCTATGAATGGTAACATACAGGATACTATCCCAGAGGATAGCACGAGTACATACAGACATACAAAATAAATTTAAAAACATGATACAAATAAAAGCAGCACCCTAAAAAAATGCGTTTCATACTAGACAATATTAATAATAACTTGATTTTTTTTTTTATTCTGAGTAAGCTGAAGTGGAATGCTTAAGGGACTCATTCTTGCAAACTGTACACAATGGACTTTGGCACCACCATACCCTTCCATGCCCACTTCCCCTCTCCTTTTTTGTACCGAGTAGAAAGAATGAAGATTCACAGGATCTGATTACTCTATTTCAGATAGCCTTCTGCCAGCAGAAAATTCTCCACTTATACTTTCTGGCTAGCTTAAGTTCAATTTGTGCTGCCTTTGCGGCACAAAGCAGATACGATAGAATGGAAAATACAGCTTATTAAATATTGCCTATTTCCTTTCTTTTACTCTTTCTCCCTCCTCCTGTTTTGAAAATTATGATTGAATCATTTTATATCACTTTTTTTCTTACTTTCTTATATGGGAATGTGTAGCTACAGTTATACATATTTTTTTATTATTTTTTCCAGTGAAGTATTGTTTTTTCATTCATCAGCTTCAGACAGAAAGTATTGCAGGACTTGGTCTGTGAATCTGTGCTCATTTTGGATACAACTTGAAGTTGTTAGATCACAGAAACAAAGTGACCATATTTTTCTCTTTGAAAAATCAAAGCTGCCAAAAATACTAATGAAGTCACAGAACATTAAACGCTTAAAAAAAAATTAAATATTTCCTATCCTGTCCATGCTGTAAGGGGGCAACAAAGCTTATTACATGTCAGACTTAAGTTAACTTTCAGACTGGGAATGCGAAAACAACAATTCTAAAGTAAAGTTAAAACATTTAAAGAAAAAAATCCATTGTGTATAAGCACCATTGTTTCAAAATATTTTCATAAACATTTGCTATTAATATAAATGCTATTAACTTGTGGCCAATTTCAAATACGCAGCTATGTATTCTGTCATCTTTCAGTCATCTTTGCATATTTCAGTATTAGATGGACTAAATACTTAAATGCTTATGAAATCTTAGGCATGTATGTGCCAACCCATGTCCTTTAGCTACTACTATGCATACCTGCTACAACCACCATTTAAATTGTGATACATGTGGACAGTAAGAAGGTATGTTTTGTTCATTTTGCTATTTAATTATGGAATAATACAAGGTGCATGAGGATCTATGGTTTGGTACAACATATGAATGACTATCTGGCCAGTCCACATCTTAACTGTTTAACCCTTGTTTCCTATGATCTCAATGGTTCCTTTGCCCCACCCTTCAGTTGAGCTGTTTGCACATTCATGGGATTTGATTTGAAACAAATTACTGACTTCACACAGTGATTTTCAAGCTTTAAAACCTTAAGATTTTTTCTAAAAGTAATGATGGTATGATTATATATGGGAGGCTGTCTGTGTAGAACTCCTGGAAAGAGCTTTAGCTTATTTGACTATTTTTAAAAAATAATTATTATTTTTAATACATTAATAACTAGGGTAGTTTACTGCCCTTAAGTTACAACATGATTATGTCGGATGAGATTTCACTGTCTTAATTTTTTTACATATTAGCAATTGATTTTTAAGAGCATCTCTCTGTCCTTTTTTAAAATGAAATGCGATAAGGCAATCTTTAAAACTTGAATAATGTAAATAGTAAGGGCAAAAACCCTGAAAAATTAGTAAAACATGGCAACAAAGGAGCTGATAAAAATGCTTCAACTATCCTTAGGAAAAAAAAAAAAGGAGAAGGCTCACAGCTGAGGATTACCTTTGTTTTTTTAATGATTGTGGAAGTAATGAGCACAGGGCTCTACAAATACAGATCTAACACTTGCTGCAGTCCAAATGGAGTACTTCAATTGTTGCATAGAGCATTGCATGAAACCTGATGGCAGAGACCAAGAAGCACAGCAAAGAGTGTGCGATTTAAAGCATCACTTACACACCAAGCAGGCTGCAGAGAAGGACTCAGACCCCCTGCACATTTGGATTACTAGTCACAGAACCTGGCAACAGTTTGGAAGCAGTGGAAGGAAATGCTGACCTTGTATACACAACTGTCCATGGCAGACAAGGATGAGAAAAGGAAGGTAAACCTTTTCCATTATCTTACCAGGACAATGGGCAGAGAAGTGAGTGCAACACTTAACAGAGGGGCTCAATACATTAGAACAGCTGATAAAGGCTTTTTATGGGTAGCATGACCATAGGGAAAAATGAGACTGTGGAAAAATATGATTTTGTTTTAACTCGGAATCAGGATCCAGAAGAAGGAAAAGATAATTATGTTTCAGAGCAAAAAAACATTGGTGTCCACATATAATTTGAAATATAACAGACTCCCTTATTAGAGACAGAATTATTTGTGGGACATCTGATCCTAAGCTAAGGGAGAGATTTTTGAGAGCAGTTGAGCTGACTCTGGTCAAGGCCATTCAAATTCCACGAGTAGCTGAATTATCTACAGAAAGAACCAAAACAATTGCTGGTACAGAACAAGCACACAGGGTCAATTTAAAAGGACCCAGGAGGCAGACCAAAGATAGGGCAACTGAGAATGTAGTCCCTAGGCTCAAGTGTTGGTTGCAGGAAGTGGCATGTAAAATGCAAAGAGAATTGCCCAGTTTATGAGCAAAGATGCCTGGGCTGTGTGAAACAACCATTTTGTATCCCAGCACTGCAACAACCCCAAGGGAAATAAAACCTCAATACATACAGGAGGGGAGGAAACTGAAATTTCTGATTAGGAAGATGAGGCCTTCTCAGTGACTTTAGAAGATCCAAATACTCTGAACATACATGGACTACAGAAGAAAGGTACTACTAAGCCATTGGCCTTATTTCCATTTACATTAGTGGAACAGCAACCAGTGACTTTTCATCTTGACTGTGGATCCAGCTACAAAATAGTTCCTACAAAACTACTCAGCAGTAATATCAGATTGGAGAGATGCTGGTTATGTACAATAAAAGAGCTATACAACCAGTGGGTAAAAGCAGACTACAAAATCCACAGAACAGAAAGCAATCCTGTCTGGAATTCATAGTGGTCAGCACTGAAGAATGCCATCCACTGTTAGGCAGCCAAGCATTGCAAGCCATGGCCCTTTTTTTCAGTGCAACAGAGTATCCTCCACATGAGACAGGGAGGTGGAAGCAAAATGTGGTTCTTGACAGATTTTTTACTGGAGTAAAAAGATGTTTTTGCAGGAGATGGACACCTAGAGGAAGTGCTAAATTTAGAAACGGACCCACACGTACAGCCTTTACAACTGCTGAAATTCAAAGTGCCGCTCAAAGAATGCCTAGTAGCCTTAACAAGAAGGGGCATTATTAAACTAGTGGAAATAAGCACCAGCTAGGTCAGCAGCCTGATACTGCAAAGAAAACCATCTGGCAAACTGAAGATCTGTAAAAATCCAAACCCTCTCAATAGGGCACTGAAAAGAAGCCATTATCCATTGTCCACTCTTGAGGACATACTGCTTGAACTATCAAGGGCAAAATGTTTATGGTTTGTGTTGTAAAACGTGGGATCTGGCATATGGAACTAAATGAGCCTTCAAGCCATCTGCAACCTTTGCAATGCCCTTTTGCAGAGGTATGGATGTCCATGGGCATCAATCCTCCCCCAGAGGTGTTCCAGCGCAAACTGGACTGGACATTAGGAAGAACTTCTTCAAAGTTAGAGTGGCCAAAATCTGGAATGGGCTCCCAAGGGAGGTGGTGCTCTCCCCTACCCTAGGGGTCTTCAACAGGAGGTTAGATGGGCATCTGGCTGGGGTTATCTGAACACAGCACTCTTTCCTGCCTATGCAAGGGGTTGGACTTGATGATCTATTGAGGTCCCTTCCAACCCTAGCATCTATGAATCTATGAATCAGACACTAGAGGGACATTCAGGATTCAGAATTGTATCAGATGACATCCTGATTGTGAAGGGCAGAGAGAGTGAGGAAGAAGCTATCCAGGACTATGATGCTGAGCTGCAACAGCTCCTAACTAAGTGTACAGAAAAGAACACTAAGACAGGTCAAAATTGAGAGAACTGAAGTCCCTTAACATTGGACACCATCTGACCTCAGCAGGACTCCAGCCTGGCCCTAAGAAATTGAGAGTCATTAAGGCTCATAAAATAGGACTGGATCTGATCCTTATCAAAAATAACTAGATATGATCCTTATCTGGCATTGTTGGACCATTGCAATACCCTCTCTCAGGGACTTGATAGTAGCCCAGCCCAGACACCAATGGAGTAAAGAACCAAGACACTACCCATGAAAGACAACAGACAACATTCTGCAACCAAACAGAAAGCAAGCAGACAACACGCAGAGGCTTCTAAGAGGCAGATGAGGAGTATATTACAATAGAGGAGCTAAATGCCTAAGTCCTCTGCATAGCGGAGACAGTCTGCATTCAGCCATGTGGCAGCTATATAAAACAATGGCATGAGGCCTCTGTCCAAGCTGTTATTTAGCCAAGACCCTATGAAGTAGTTAACACTGAGGAGCAGCAGTTGAGAAGAAACCTTAGACGGTTGTGGACCAGCAATGTCAGGGAACCCGCATGCAGGGTCAAAGGAGACCAGTACTCAGGTAACTCTGATCTGGCCTCAGCCATCAGCTGGCTGGAGGTCACAGTCAGATGCAGCAAGGAATATGGGTGGCTCCTAGGAAGAAAATCAACAGGAAGACCACAATGGGACAGAACCAAAGCCCGCTCCAGAACAGTATGCCCAATAAGGTATAGGAGACTACCGTTGCACGTGAATGACTATAGCACCTAGAAAGCTACATAGTGGACAGGTGATGAAATCTATGTCCCCATGGTAGGCTACGTGTTGGAAACCTTTGGCCCCAGACCACCACACACACAAAGATCCATCCAAATGTTCGGGGGTGGGCGGTGTTTTGTTTTGGGGGTTTCTTTTTTTATTACTGGGCAGAACCCTATGCATGAATAGTTTCTGTTCACTCACGGAGGCCGAGACACAACTTGTTTTAAAATTCTGTCCATTAGGGTCTACATCTAAAATTTAGAAGTGAATGCACAGTCTCTGCAACTAGGGCCATGTGTAGATACTGCCCTACCAGCCACAGAACAAAGCACCGGGCTCCGTGCAGCTTAGGGGCTCTGCGGGAAGCCTGTGCAGGCAGCCTGGCAACTGCCCAGAAAGGCAGGCTCCTCCCAAGAGAGGAAAAAAAAAAATAGTGGTGAACCTGATCTCCACCCTCCCTGGAGCCTGCCTGCCTGAGCTGTGAGGGGGCCTGGTGCTTCCCTCTGTGGCTGTGATGCCCCCTGGGACCACCTGATCTGGGTGCCACCTGGGGGGTGGCTGCCACTGCTGTGGAGGAAAGCACCAGCCCCCTCCTCCCCCTCCCCCCACAGCCCAGGGACCACTCTGCCTGCCAGCAGCTTACCCTCCCCTCCCTGCTCCTAGAGAGACAGGTAAGTTGGGTGTGTGCATGGCCCAAGGGTTTAATTGGCCCTAAATTGAAGTGGTGTTTTTAAAAACCCACTGCTTCAATTTAGAGCCCCTGTTTCATCTACACATGCCCTAGGAGACTAGATGAATCAGGGTCCTGGTTTTTAACATTAAACTTAAAATTCTTGACTACTCAGGAAGCTTATCTATCTATCTATCTATCTATCTATCTAGGTGTGTCACTTATCAGCTCACTATAGTGACAAAACTAGCAATGAAAATAGGATAATTAGAAAGTAATCTATCTTCACTGTCTTAATTAATCAGAGGATTGGTGGGGACAGATAATATAAAGAGGATGTTGCAATATTCTGATACTAAATTTGGCCTGTTTCATAATCTTTATATTTGCCTGATTTATATTTGCCCTTGTCATTTTAAAAAGTGATTTTGATGAATGGCATTTTTCTTTGCATGATGCTTTTTATTCTTATCATGCAGCAATGAGAGTGACAGACAGGGAGGGAGAGAGAGCGTATAGACATAAGTCATGGGCATAGTAGAAGAACAGACTCTCAAGTAGTGCTTTTCAGCAAAGTCATTGCTGTTATACCCCCTTTTCCACTACATTTACTTACAACCTTAGATTTTTTCCACATAAAAACAAGTTGCATATTATTTTTTGTGTACATGCATTTGTGTAGACATGCAGGCTCTATATGAAATATATGGCTGTATTATATAAATGCAATCATTAATTTTCATCTTTTCTGTCAGAACTGAATCTTTCCCTCCTTTAAAAGCAGGCATGCTATTAAAAATTGCTTGTTTGGGATTTGTTTGTCATGGCAAACTTGCTCTGGCCAGTTCTGAAGCCCATGCAACTTCAAGGTGGTCTAATGCACTGATGTTCAGATACTTGGATAATGTATATAGTTATTTATTGTGCAATTCACACAATTATACAACTATCTGACTATGGGATATTTAAGCTTTAAAATAGTAACACTTTATAATTCCTTTATAACTGCAATTATGTCTATTAATTTTACAAAAGGAAGCATTCACCTCAGTTGCCTACTGAAGCCCATGTTCATGTAGATAAATCACCCCAGCAAAGATACGAAATGAAAGGAGTACTCACTTGTTTAGTCTTCGTCTTAGTTATGGTGTCTGAAATAGGCTTCTTCCTCTCTTTAACAGCTGTTTTAGAAAACAGTTCTTCAAACTCATGATAATCTATGGAAGGCTCTTCAATTTTTTCCCACACAAGTGAAGCATTAGAATCTCTAAAGTTAAGCAAAAAACCTATGTAGGGCAATGTCAAACTCAGTAGAATCACAAATGGTGGAATAAAAGAGAAGATATTACTAGCATTTTTTAAAACTACTAGCTAATATGAGGTTTCAGGAGTTTAATAAACTATATTTTAGAGTTCAAATCCTTGTTAATGATGTATTGAGGGGCTTTTTTAAGTACACCCCCAGTATTTTTCAAAATACTTGATAAGCACATGCTATAACTCTGCAGATACCAGAATAATTTTTAAAAATACCTAGTTCATTCTACAGCTAATGCTATCAACAGTTCACTATATAAAAAAAAGGAAAAAAAAAAACCCCACAGGACTGGAAATAAGCCAATGACTGCAGACCACCTTAGTTGAGGTGGTGATTAACAGGATGGAAGCTTAGTCAGAGAAAGGATAAATACACAATTAATGTCAAAAAGCAGGACGGTGTTGAAATTGTAGGGGAGGGAGAGAAAAGAAATGACTAATACTAGAATCGTGTTACCATAAACAAAAAGGACATTTTGAAAAAAAGAGAAAAATACATTCACAATTCACAAAAAAGGTTGAGCAAGCCACAGAATTAAGACATGTACAAGTACACATTCATTAGGAGGAACAAAACTGCAAGTTGCTGCAGATGGACAGAGATCCTATCTTGTAGAACAGGCACCAGAATAACCTTTTACATAGAACTCACAAGGGCCAGAAACACACCACCATCACCATATGGGGAACTGAAGGTTGCCAGCATCTCACAAGATTAGATGCAAAGTTGTCCAAAAATCAGCTGTATTTTCAAGCAGCAACAACATACAATTTTTTCCTCCATTCTGACTCTTCAATGCAAAGCAGCAGGATGGAAATCAGTTATGCTTATTAATATGACTGCCTATTTTATGAAAACTGCTTGAAAGAATACCTTGCAAAAGAAAGATAAACATGTAATCACCAGGTCAAAGTTATCTAAAGATTCAAAAACTTAAATTCAATAGATACCTTATTTCAATGCTAATTAAAAATAAAACTAAATTGACATTGATTCTAAATATCTTGCAAAGATCTCTTTACAAGATACTAAACCTAGGATGCTGAAAACATCTTGCAACCAAAACAGTCCATTATTCCTTCATCAGAATATGTACATATATACACGCACATTTTACCTTTTACTATGGAGCTGAATTCTTGTCCAGTAAAGGGGCTTCATTGGTCGAGATGGTTCTATTGCATGCTTTCTGCTCCCTTTATCCTGGTTCATCCCCATTACAAATAAACCGGCTGGTAATGGAGGAGGAAGAAACCCACAGACTTGTGGAACAGATGGCAAGATACTGCTCTGGGCTGGGGGTGGCAGAGGAGGAAAGGCCCCAGGTGGAGGTGGCGGAGCTGGTGGTGGCATCCCCATGCTAGGCAAAGGAGGGGGAGGAGGGGGAACTCCTGCACCAGGCAAAGGTGGGGGCGGGGGAGGCATTCCCATGCTGGGCAGAGGCGGGGCTGGTGGGATGTTGGCACCAGGCAGAGGTGGGGGAGGAGGTGGCATTCCCATGCCAGGTAAAGGAGGAGGAGGAGGGATGCCTGCACCAGGCAAAGGTTGGGGTGGGGGTCTCATTCCCATTCCAGGGAGAGGGGGGGGAGGGGGAGGCGGAGGTGCCATTCCTGTTTCCTGCAAAGAAGTCGGGGGAAGGATTCCTGTACATGGCAGAGGAGGGGCAGGGGGTAGCATTCCTGTTCCAGGCAAAGGCGGTGCTGGTGGGATGCCTGCAGATGGGAGAGGTGGGGGTGGGGGCAGCTGCAGCATCTCTCCACTGGGCAAAGGTGGAGGGAGAGCTGGGGGAGGCATCACAATACCAGGAAGAGAAGGGTCCAATGCTGTCCAAACCAAAGGAGGGAGGAGTCCTGAGCCAGGCAGAGGTGGTGGGGGTGGGATACCTGCCCCAGGCAGGAGTGATGTGAAAGAAGGACCTCCTGCTCCAGGCAGGGGAGTAGACAGTTGTGTGTCAGGCAGTGAATGTCGAATGCTATGGGTGGGCTCCGAGGATATGAAAGGGGGGCACTCACTGCAAGTCACACTCTCAGTATTTTGGAAGTGTGGTGGCAATTCACTCTCTCCTTCAAGTGAAAAAGAGAACAAATCAGCTGCAGGTCCTGGAAGAGGTGGTTGTGACATATTTTGCATTGATTGGCTTGCATCCAGTGGTACCGAGATCATTTTCGGTGACAGCATTAAAGATAATTCAGAACAAAAAGTGGGCTGTAGTTCAAGAGTTGGCAAGTGCTGAGTTGGCCCTTCGCTGCGAACCCCTTCCATATGATGAGGTGGCAGTGGCAGTGCATTGGCTGAAGGCATTGCGTGTATTTCTGTTGGTGAAGTCTGTACTGATTTTACTTGTAAACCAGTTTTGGAGAGGGCATTCAGTTCGCTTGTTTGAACAGCAACACCAGTGAGCCTTCTAGAAACTAGGTGTCCAGGTTCACTTCCCTGGTCTCTCCAAAGAGTCTGTGCCTCTGTTGCTGGAAACTGTTTCTCCAGTTCTGCAATTTTGGTCCTCAGATCCTCAATGGTTTGCTCGAGCTCTTGAATGACATTAGCACGCTCCTCAGATTTCAGCTCAAAATCATCCTTTGGGGGGAGAAAGAAGAAATTAGTGCAAAGGAGAGAGAGCATTTCCAAACACACACAGTTTCATAATTATTAGGGGCTGGAAGGGACCTTACAGATCATCAGGTCCAGCCCTCCTACACTTGGATAGGAAAGACTGCTGCAATCAGATGGTCTTGGTTTTGGTTCAGTCAGCTGAGATTAAACATTTTACCATCCATTCAGTAGTTTAGTTCCACTCTGACTGGAACCTTGTAGTCAATGCAAATAGGGGTTACCTGTGAGCATAGCAAGTACTTTGCTACCCCATTTCCATATAAAAGGAGAAACTATATTTCTAAATTTACACTTCTATGAAAGGCAGTAAAGGTACTCAAGCTAGAGTCACTATTTATTAAAACTGTATTAGCATATGTTTTTTGCATTGTAAATGGAATCCTCCTATTCAGTGTAATGTCATCCAAAAATGGATTAAAAATACAGCAGTGAATTATGAGTATTGCAACTCTTTTTTGTAAGTATAGATAAAGTCCCATATGGAAAGTTCCATGAATCATCTCTAATGATTATGAATCCAAGTGTGTATTCAGTATAATGCCACTTTATGAAGACCTGAATGCAGTATTGAAGGCCGGATTTGAATATATATATAATTTTATAGCTCCAATAACAAATAGGGAAGAATATAGAACTAATTAAAAAAAAATGCTACCTTACTGGATTTCTTGGCCAGAATTCCAGCCTCTAGGGTAGGAAAACAATTTCATGAGAAGAGGAGACATTTTAAAACTTAGTATTTTCATAAGATCATGAAAACTGATGGACTGTCAAATCTCCTGCTAAGCAATTGTGTAGGACAAACAAAAACAAACTCCTTAATAGAGATGGTCTTCTAATGAAGTTGAAGCATTCTATACTACTAGATTTTTTTTTTTTTTTTTTTTAACATTTTTTGAGACGGGAAGTATAATACAGAGGAAGGGTGTTGATTTCTTGACAGGTTCTGGCTGTTAGAAAATGAATTAGTCAACCTGGTCTCACAATGCTAGTGCAATCTGAACATACATACCTTTGTTGAGATGTGTGCTCAGAGGGAATTATATCAATTAAATGTATTTGGGAAAACAGGATGTATATGCTTTGGTTAGATAGCATTTGGAATCACTTACTTTAACACCCGAGTCTTTTCCAAGATTTATCCCAAGCAAGAACATCTTGCCTCACTTAAATCTTTTTAGGCATCTATATATTCATAGAGAAAATGAAAGGATCGCTTCAAGGAACACACAAAAGCAACTTTTTACATACAAACTGGTTTGTTTTTGATAATCTCCTATAAGATCCCTAGACAATTAATTTAGTTTATAGAATCTGAAAGTCTCATTAAGGGAAAAATGGAATTTCTTCCTCCGAGTTCAGCCAAAAAGAAAAAAAGATTGAATCATCCATATCCTGCAATTTTGTAATTTTTATACAAACCAAGAATTTTAAAATTTAAAGGATCATTTAAATATGAGGTGCATAAAATGGGAATTGTATTTGAAATGTCAAATTATTTTGTCTGGTAAAAATTACGATAATTGACCTGCTACACTTCAATTCCTTTGTAGCTGGTTAAAAGGATCTCGGGATTCTCTTAAACGATATTAATTCTTTAATTAAAAAAATTAGCACACTAGCTTTATGAAGAACAGGATATTTCTACATATTTGAACTAAAAACGTTTTGCACTTTACTGTTTAAACTGACAACATCAGACCAAAAAGTCTCTCCAACTTCCATTGCTAAAAGCCTGAATTCTTTCCCCATACATTTGGCTTTCTTCCCCTTTGGTAACCAGTTATGGACCAAACATACTGAAGAACCATGGATCCATGTAGGTTTCAACAGCCTATACTGTTAATATCGAGGTAGGGATATTAACAATACCTTAACATCCCTACCTGGAAAAAATGAGGGAAGGAGGGAGCTTTTTATAGACCTTTAATTTAAAATTAAAAAAAGAAAAGAAAAATAAACAAACAAATCTGCAAACTTATGAAAAAGCTCCACCTTAAAGTCCAAAGGAGAATTTCAGAAAACTATGAGACATATATATATATATATATATATAAAATCTCCCCTGTCTCTTATTAGGATCTGAAGTTTAAACTATGAGATAATCAGCTTTCTGTAAAGAAGAAGGAGGAAAAAAAGGCTGGTGAGAAGCTTAAGCCTCACTGTGTTTGACTGAAATTGGGTGTGTATGATTCAAGGAAAATGAAGAAATAATTATGGATATTAATATATGTTCCATTAAAGCTAAGTGGAGAGCAATAATGCCCCTTCATACTCTAAAAATGAACAGAATAACTTTTTTTTTTTTTAATTAAAAGGAAATTTGTAATCTCTGGAGAACAAACGCACATGATTGTCTACCTTTGAAAATTAAGTATTACTAGTATCATTGCTTAATGGCTGTCAAATGCTTAACTGGACATCTGTGAGAATTTTGTACTTAGTGCCCAGAAGTTTCTTCTTCATGTGAGCTCCATGATTAGACATCAAACCTCTAATTTTTCATTTGAGATTTTTTATATAAACTGTGTTTAGTGGGTCTACCAGGATTGCAGAGGCAAGGTAGCCTTACCAACTACCTTGTCTATGAAATACATTTTTCAATGTAAAAGTGAAAGCAGATTTGTAGCTTCCACTCACCTATGACATATTCAACACTGCTCAACCTGCAATTACAGCTGTAGTTCTTTGTAACATAAAAAGCCTAGCAGATCCTTCATTTTCCAAATTTAATAGGTTTTTAAAAACTATTCTAAGAGCCCTGCAGCTCAGCATAAAGGCAGGAAACATGGCATTTTAGCAAAGTCTCATACTGCCCAGTTAAATGATGCTAAAATGAGAAACACTTCAGAAAACAGTGTTCAATTGACTGCCATACTTCACTTGCCAGGTGAAGTAGACAATCATGTTCTTTAGTATTCTAGCTTTACTGCTGGAGGTATTAAGGGAAAGGAAGCCCCTCCACCCCCACCCCCACACAACCCCTCCCTCCCAAAAAAAACCCATACCCAAAACCTTTAGGGAATTTGCTGTCAGAAACAGAACCATTCCAATTCCAAGTCTTTCTAATCTTTTTTTTTTTTTTTTTTAAACTGTTTGATTAAATCTCCCCTATTCCAATGATCATGTAATGTTGCATAGGTTTGGAACGGAAAGGAGTCCTGAAGGGTATAAATTTCCCTAGACTTTGATTATTCCAGTGGGAAAAGGTTAGCAAATAGGTACATGTGCTAATGGTGAAAAATGTATAAGCAAAAAGTGAAAGCTGATTTATATTAGTTTAGATTTAGTTTACAGTAAGTTAGGTTAAGCAGACTGCCCTGAGAAGTTGTAGAATCTACTTTATTGGAGGACTTCAAGAGGAGAGTAAACAAATATATGATAGGGATTGTGTAGTAATAGCATTCCTGTACTCATGCAGGGTGTTGAACGAGATGATATACAAGGTCCTTTCTAATTCTATGATTTATTGTTTAATTCACTTATTCAGCAAGATACTGATAATTAGTCTTTATTCCTTGGGTCTAAATTTCAGGAAAAAAAATATGCTTATAATTTGCAATACAAATTTCCTGTTGTGCATTTTGACTTTGAATCATGTTTCTTGAAGTGGTTCCTGAAAGGAAGCATTTGATCAGACAAACATTTTCCTCCTGTGCAGATAGATGTCTGGTAGAGGACTCCTACCTTTGTTCATAGGCAAATTAATTGTCAAAAGAAGGAAAATGTTTAACAAAGTTTTCCTTTAGAACATAAGGTAGTCATTTAGATATGTTAGTCCCTGGTCACTGAATGCCTTGAAAATAAAGACTGAAGAGCTTTTTTCTCTGTAGAAGGTGGGGGACAGATTTGATGTACGTCAGTGTAGCCCATGTTGCTGAAGAGATCAACTGGTACAGACTGCTTCGGCATAAGGAATATGGGCTTCCTATTGCACTACAGTAGTCTAGGCTGAAAGGAGATGAAGGTGTCAATAACTAGTGTCATGATATCATCTACAAGGGTAGATGGTCGCCTGCAGCGAATTTGAAATAGAATAAAGTGTTGCTTGGTAAGTTGGTATCTTAGCATCATAGAAAAATCCAAATTGATTAATGCAGTTGCGATCCTTCAAAGAGACTACACCATGTTTGGATGTCTTCAAAACAACTTCTGCTGATCAGCCTCTATTTTGCTCAGGTATACCTTCCACCAGCTCTTCTTTAAGCCTCTAAGATGCAAAAGTGCTAAA
>NW_005842532.1:1045566-1071550 GCF_000455745.1 Alligator sinensis
ATATGCTGAATTTTCATTTCAAGTTGGGGAAGATTTAATGGCACAGGAGAAGCATCAGAGAATCCCAGAAGAAAAAGAATCCCACAAACTAAGAAAGGGGTCAAAATAAATTTTCCTGTGATCTTGGGAAGAGCTCAGAGACTACAGTATACCATTTAAGGAATAATTTGTCTAACTGCTATAATTAAGTATCTCAAAAGGGGTTTGCTGTAAATCCTAGATTCTTCAGAAAATAAATGAGTAGACCTATCACCACGTTAAAAACCCATACATCAAGGCTCCAGCCAAACACCATTAAGCTTTCCCTGATACAGTATTAATTTTCAAAATAGCACAAAAAGTGTTTTTTTAATAACTTGAACGCATTGGTGAGCCAAGGAAAGTTTGCTTATTTTTGCCAGGAATTCCTCTTTACAAGCAACTTAAGCCTTTGAGGCTGCTCATCTGAAATAGTTGGGTAGTGACACACTGGCAAAGAGGTTCTTAAAGAGGGTGGAAACAACAAGTATTTTTAAACACAGTAGCTTTCCCACCCTTCATATATAATCCTATTTGGCCTAGGAAACACTGCGCCAGCAGTGGTCCCATCACCCTCTCAGATGGGAAGTGTATGACCAGTATAGAAAAACACAAGTTTTGATTTGATACACAGAATCTTAGCCCATCACTCTTTTACTGGCTGCTTAGATGTTCTGTTAGTGATCACAGGGGCTACCGCACCAAAGCTAGGAGTATTTAAGTCTTTCAGTAGATGATATAACAATATCAGAAATTGGCTTCCTCCTGCCAGCACTATGTGGATGTGCAGTAGTCCTGACTCGTGGAACAGCAGACAGCTTAAAGGTGGATGACATCCAGAACAGTTAGGCGACTTGGGATGGGGGAGTGCTGGTCAATTTTTTTTCCTCACTTGAAATGTAATAAGAAAAGAAGGGAGATGACTTAGTGACATGGTTATGCGTTATTCAAATTTCTCATAGCTAATCTAAGTTTTTACTTTAGAAAAGTCCAGATGTTTAAACTTTTTGGCAAAGCCTTTTCTACTCTGGCCAGCTGTAACACCTCATCTGTCCAAAGACAGAAGATATTGAAGTTTGACCCACTATGGCTGCTTACATCATGGAACATTTGACAGTAAAGTTGACCTTCCCCAGGCTGAGCTACAGACAAGTGGTCCCCTTTGCCAGATATTAGTTTGGTAGGCCAGCATCCTCAGAAAGTGCCTGCTATGTAAGACCATTCAATAACTTATTTTTACCATATGGTCTTACTCTCCACAGATTAGAATTAAATTTCAGGAATATACTAATGCATCTTAATGTTGATATGTCAGAATAGTAAAGGGGTTTGTAATCATTATGCTCCAGCATTAAGTTTAAGAAAAAAACTGGTTGTGAGCCTGAAGGCCAATTTTTCCTTATGCTGTCAAATTTGAGGAATTCAGTATTGTGCTTGGCTCCAGTAGGTGACAGCTCAGGTAAAAGAACGGTCTTCCAAGGGTTATAAACTATAGAACAAAAAGGGTTCCTTTGAGGCTGCTTCAGTTTCAAACTCATCATTAGCAGGTTCACACAAGATAATATTACGATCTGAGGACTATTTCACAAGACTAAACACTGGAAGATGCTTGGAACTGGATTCCTACATGACAGAAAATTTTCTTTTAGCATGTATTAGCAGCAAAGAATACCTCCATGAAAGGAAGGGATTGGTCTCTTCTAATAGCCTGACGTGGAAACCCAAGTAGACAAAAATTCAAGGATTGCCATCTGTCTCTGCTTCCACCATCAAACCTGAGAGCGAAGATAGGTTAATGGTAGGTTCCAAGAAGCTGCTGAAGTGGGAAAGCCATCTTAGAAGGAAAAAGAGAGGCCTCCACACATCTTGAATTATCAGTCAGGAAGTAAAAGTAATAAAACCAGCCATTCAGGAAAAATGAATTTTATAATTTTATGAGAGCTCAAAAAAAAAAATGGCGTGAAGGTCTAAAAGAACTTCATTTTAAAGGGAAGGGTGGAATACACAAGATAAAACATTAGATTTTCTACTTAATATACTGCGAGTGCATCTACGTGAGACATTTACTGTAGAGTTGCCTAATGAGCTCAGCAGTAAAGTCTCAATGTCTATGAGTGACCACCTTTTCAAAATGGAAAGATAAAACACATGCTCGCCTCTTCCCCACCCCATTCCTCCAACAGCATGGCAGGAGCAGAGCCAAGTTAACAACTGGAGCAGGAGTGGATGCAGGCTGCCCACTGTGGGCTTGGGGCTCTGCACTCTGATGGCTTTCCCCCACTGAGCCCCATGCTGACCACATGACCCCTGCCTACCCAGAAGCAGTGGGGGGGCACAACTATGAACCAATGCCCCCACTGCTACTAGGTGTGTGTATGGGGGGGAGGGGTAACTAACCATGGCAGTGCAACTAGTGCAAGGCCCCCAGGCAGAAGGCATCAGGATAGGGAGCCCCAAGCCCACCACAGGAAGCCCACCTCTGCTCCCACCCTTACCCCATGCACAAATCAAGGGGGCATATGCCCCTCCCATTTCCCCTCCTCGGGGATGTGTGCAGTGGTGGGGAGCCGCCCTCCCCATGCCCTCTGGTTCCATCTCGTTCCACACCCTGGGACCTGGCCCTATGCACTGCCCTGGCTGGTCAGTTCTCCCAGATCCAGCCGTTGCCCTACTCACTCCCTTATCATAGGGCCTCAATCTGCACCCCTCATGCACTCCCTATGCCCTCTTCTCCCATAGACATACCTGCAGGGAGCTGATCTCCATGCTGCCTGGCTGTATTTCTGGCCATGTGCAAGCATGCAGGCATGTACATGTATCTGCGCCCCACTCCTGGCAGCCCAAGCAGGCCCTTGCAGGCTGGAACACTGCCAGTTTGCAAGGGGAAACCCCCCATTTCCCAATCCCTGCACAATACTGCAAATCCAGGACAAATGCTGTCCTGGAGTCATGTAGCCCAGGACTGGGACTTGATATACCCATTCCAGGACCGTCGCACCCAATTAGGGATAGGTGGTCACTTTAGCACAGGGGTGGGCAATGATTTCGGGCAGAGGGCTGCTTACTGAGTTTTGGCAAGCCATCAAGGGCCGCATGACAGGCAGCGGGGGCAGATGAATATTAATTTTCTAAATTTTAGGGGCCCGCAGGTGAAAAAGAATGGCTTGGCAGGCTGCATTTTGCCCACCCCTGCCCTAGCATCTACACTATGGTCCTATTAGGCCTCAGTAAACTAATAAATGCTTCCACAGCATAGTATTTGTAAACACAAGTACTATCCTGTGGTCTTGTTATTTTAAGGTGCCACAAGACATGTGTAGATGCTGATGGCATTGGCTGGGATATAAGGGTGCTTCAGTGTGGGGGCTGGGAGGCTGAACTCTGGGGCCCTCTGCCAACCAGGGCTTCTCCAACCTGGCTCAACGTGCTGGGGTCCTGGGTACATGTGTAAATGCAGGACTTGGGGGCAATAAACACAGGCATGAGCTGCACCAGAGTTTACTTAGTCAAATTAATTGCACATGTAAATGCACCCTGCAGCATACAAAATTAGTCCTATCAGTACTTTTAGACTTTGAATGAACACATCTGGTATGAGGGGGAAGAGAGGAGCCAAAACCAAAAATCAGGAAATAAATACACCCACTTAACAATAGCTTAGAATAAATTACACTATTTTAAAAGCAAATTATTACATGTGTGTTACAAATCTTATCATCAATAATTTTAAGCCTACTATTAATACTACTTTTGTATTTGCAGTCTTGAAAATGAAACAGAGGTTAGATAGATTCATTTTTTTTCTGTAGTTTAATTCTACCAAGTATACTTTTAAGGTTTTGCTCAGTAGCAATGTATATCAATGTACAGGGTGCAGTTATGACAGGAGATAGGTGGGAAGTTAGTGTCCTTTTGGATTGTTAATTTTTTCCTCATTAAATTAACAGAATAATTTGTATTGGAATAATTTTTTGGCAAAAAGCTTATCCTTACAAAAGCAGGACCAACTGGAAATCATTAATATCTCCATCAATGTATATAGATACCTCTGTCCAAGACCAATAAAGGTAAGGGCAGAATCACACCCCAAGCTTTTGGGACAAATCTGACTCCAGGGTATCTCTAATATGAATGAGCAACCCTAGTGACACCTTAGAGACTGATCTTTTATTAGGCAATTTATCCATTAAAATGTTTTACCCTTCTCTCCTTATGATGAAGGCATAAACCTAAAGGACAGATATTAGAAAAAATAGCAACATTTAACAGCAGTCATACCTATAATCAAACATATAATAATATATTAATATGCCAAAATTTAGAAAAAGCCCTGGGAATAAAAGAACTAGGTGTGTATTCACAACTCACCTTTCCATCACTGAAAAAGTTAGATAATTTATATCATTCCTCTTTGAAAATTTATAAGCTTTCATCTTCAATGGAATTTTAGTTGTAGAGATTAATTAAAAAAAAACAAAACAGACACTGGATATTCAGAATATACATATAGCAATTATGCATTTTTTATTTATTTATTTTTTTATAGTTGAGACTGTACAAACTGTAATTAAAGTACAATTATTTGGAACACAAATTCTCCATATACATGAATAAAGCTATCAGATGTATACAAGAATATATTTTGGATCCACTAGCTGGAGCATAGTTAATCTGATACATTCCTATCCCTTAATCTCCTATAGAGGGAATAACAGTGTTAGTCTCATCTCCCCAGAATCTTTCCATTTGCTATGAAAACCAGAAAGGAAGAGTACAGCATAGCTGTAGGCAACAGAGCTTATTCTTCTTATCTAGGTCTGTCCCAACAGTTCCATTGTTGAGAAAGTTAACATGCTTCCTCTCAATGGAGCTGGCAAAACTGTTTGAGCAAGCTTTGTCAAATAATTACTCTACGTAAAAGAACAGGAAAAGTCATTTTAGTCCAACCTTCTTCCTCTCCCCATTCCCCCCACCCCCCAAAGCCAGGATCAACCTTAGGGAAAATGGCGCCCTGGGCGAGCTTGTATTTTGGCATCCTCCCCTACTCTCCACCTTAAAAAAAAAAAAAAAATTTAAAAAAAAATAAAATCAGTGGTGCTGCTGCATACAGAGGCAGACAGACAGGGACATGGGTTGTAGTCTGATGGGGAGGCAGAACAGCATGGTGTGCCCAGCAGGCACCGCTGCTGCTGTGTGGGAGCAAGGTGCACAAACTGGAGCAAGCACCACCCCACCTGCACATGCCTGGCCCAGATCCTCTTGAGCAGTGGCTGTGGATGGGGAGTGGGTTGAGCTGAGCTCTGCTCTTCCTGCCTGGGATAGGGATCAGACAGCGGGGAGCACTGCTGTGAATGTGGGCTGCTCACACATATGTATGTGTACACATGAACACGTATGTATGGTGCCACCTGACCATAGTACCCAAGGTGGTCGCCCACTTGTAAGGCCTGCGCTTCCCCTAACAATTAAATAGGAAAGGTAAAGGAAGGTTTGAAATTTAGCCAGTGTCAGCAATTTAGAAGGGACACAAAATGCAAGTATTATCAGTGCATTGACTTTTCCAGGGAGTCAATCACCAAAACAACATGGAGAATAGACACTCTAAGATTACTTCAGGTAAATTAAGGCAAAAATGGCACAAAAAATACTGAAATTGTTTCTGAGGAGTATTACAATCCTCCATAGATCACTCCATGTTTCAGAATGCAGCAGTTTATGAGGTAGACTGATATTATCTACACTCGGGCCAGTAACATCAAAAACAGGGGTTTCACATTTGTTTTCTTAAGATAGAATGGCAGCACAGTGACAACATGACCCATCTTTCTGAAGTGTCTGCACTGGGCAACATTTTCAAGACATCCTGAGATAGGTGGCTTTAAGAAAGCCAACTCACATCTGGGAGCTTACCAATAAGAAGTGGAAGATGGAGAGATGAAGCATGCTTACCAGCTGTATTCTGGTTTACCACAGTCTTGTCAGACACTCCCACAGGGAATCTAAAGACTGTACTATTAATTCCTTGGATATGATTGCAGTTTCCTGAGCAATTGTTTTAGCATTTGCCATACCAGACTCAAATTTAGCTACTAATAAGTACAAATTTCTGTAGTTAGTTCTGGTTCAAACAGTAGTTATAGGTACTGTTACAGCACAACTTCTCTACAACTTCTCTGTTATCTGATTTTTTTCACTAGGAATAGCTCCTGTGCAGAATTGTAAAAAGTTAAACCACAAAATAGAAACATATTAGTTAGGTTTATCCACTACCCATGCACACTAGAAAAAAAAAAAGTGCATTTTCACTACCAAAGTCATTAATGTACAAGTCCTTCAGAGCTACTACATTCTGAGAGACCCTATATCAAGAAGAAAACTACAAAGAATAATCAGTCCTACCAGTACCCCTTTCCCCCGCCCAATGTCTGAAAGCTGATTCTAATTAACAGTAAAATATATATATATATGAAAAATATTTTGGGGACAGGGGGTAGGAGAGAATAACCAAAACCAGGGTGAAATAAGGAAGTTCAATATATAGAGTTATCACGCTTGCTAGAAAATTATATAATGCAATAAGGAAATAGCAATACTTAGCAGTTTCTCCACACACACACATTATAGCCCAAATACAACATTAAAAGAGCTACAAAAAAGACATGTTAACTTTATTCAAGGGTTAATAATACACTATGGATTTCCTGCAAGATGGGCCATCAAGTATTGGAACTTCTTGCTGAAGCCTTTCCATTAAACAAAGAACCTATTATATATTCAAATTATTTCTAATTTATTGGCCAGCAGATGGTGTTAGAGGCACTTACTTTCTCCTGTTTTACTTCTCTCTCCTGACTATCAAATGTACCACAAACAAAGCAAAAAAATATACAGAAAGACAAAAAGCATTTTGCATCCAGTGCAGAATTAGGGGTCTTTCACTTAACTGTTATGGTATACTGTATGCCAATCCAAAAATAAGGGATGTAAGTGTTCATTGTCATACAATGTTTATCAATAGTCAACTCACTTACCATTTTCCCCACAAAGTCTGTGCATTCAGCATGCTCTGCTGCCTTATGTGACTCACTGGCAACAGGGTAGAGATTTCAAGCGTTTTAAAACTATAGTGGTTTTTGTACTTAAAATGTATTTTACTCTTTAAAAGTTTGAGAGAGATTCAGCTGGATATTCCAGTTCTGAATCAGATTAAATGTTTCAGGCTAGCACTCCCCCCCCCCCACACACACATCCTAGTAAGCCAGGTAGTATTATCTGAACTGGAAAACAAAACAAGACAAACAATTTCTGAGAGATATTATAGTATAATCTGAGAACTATCTACTGGGAAAAATCATCAATTTCTTTGCATGATTCATCTAAAAAGACTTAACTGCCATCTAGTGGCTGAAAAGGGACCCTTCAGTATGTTGCCTTTTTTATTTTTTTAAGTTTTTCTGTTACTTTCTCTTTCCCAGGCATTCTGCCCCACTTTATATCTGGCTTGTATGTTTGTGTTTGTATTACTAGATGTGCTACAAGGTTCAGGTAATGACATTGTCTGAGAAGGGACCACTGCCTAGTAATTTTTCATCTAATGCTCTTTTCTAATCCATCTCTCATCAGGTGCATTTACTGGGAAATCAATTTAGAGATCTCTCATTTAACTGAATGAGTGAAAAAGGTAAGCTTTATCCATTTCTCTTGCAGATTGGTAAAACATGCACTGATTAGGAGGTCAGAAGACTTCTAACAGAAAATGAGACTTAACACGCGCTGTTTTTTCTCTCTCTTACCAAAGGAATCCATGCAAGGAGTAAAAGGGAGGGGGTGGGAATCTTCTCTTGGTACCTCTATGAAAGCCAAATATTCTATATGTGCTAGTTCATGTTCTAATTAGTCTGCATTCTAATATAAATGCACCAGCGTGGCTTCATAATCACACGCACAAACTCCTGCAGGTTTAGAAAATGGCCCCTGGCACCTTTATCTAAACTTCACTGAACAAGATTTAGTTAAAGTCAGTGACATAACTTGGGTCTCCAGCACCTGGGGGCCAATCCTTGCATTTCCCCCCACCCCCACCCTCCTCATAGCAATACTTAAAGTCACGTTGCATGATAAGAACTCTGAAGGGCCCGGCCTTAGGGATCACCAAACCCACCCTTGGAGCTCCCCTCACCTTCCCCGCCTGTTCACTTTTGGCTGTCCATGCAGTCTGTCCTGAGGGAGCAAGCAGGGAAGGGTTAACCTGGCTGGTCAGCCCTGGCTGCTGCCACTTCTTGGCTTTTATTCTTGGGACTGAGCCTGGCCAGAGAACATCAGCCAGTCATGGAAGCCACAAGTAAATGGCCGGGGGGCGGTAGGAGGGCAGTGGGCCTGATCTGGGCCAGCAGGGGAGGAGAGGGGGCAGGTGAGGTGTCTACACTAAGCTATACCCTAGAGTGCCTATGAGCTGGGTAGCCCAAATCAGAAATAAACTTGCCCTGGAGTGGCGTAACTTTGACGTACCTAAAGAGTGCTTAAAACTAGTTTCAGGTGTTAATGTGCCCCAGGTGTTGAGCCCCAGAAGCCACCCGATATTAGTGTGCAACAAGGCCCTTAAACTCCTGCTGTCTGTGTGGGAAGCTGAATAGGGAACTTTCAGATAAGGCAAGCAGACATCTTAGAAAGAGCCACCAGGCACACTTCTTTCTTGCTTCATCCTCCCAGCTAGGAAGTGTTCCTCATTGATCTCACAAATCTGTCAACACTTCTCCACATACAACCTGTTCCTCTCCTCATTTTGCCTGTTTTCCAACTGCCCTGCAGTTCTATTAGGAAACAGTCACATAGGGACAGTACTTGGAACTTTTCTTTGCTTAATTACTTTTTTCTTACCAACTTCGTGCTCGGTCACATTAATTAGGAAACATTTTCATTCCTTAGAGAGACCCTGCAATTATTTGGCTGGGCTGCTGTTCTCAGATTAGGATTCACACATCCAAAGAGATAATCTTTAATCAAACAAGATGTCAAAGCCAAAAATCATCTTCTCCAAGTCTAGGGAACAGGTTTGACCACACTAAAACATATTTCCCAAAACAAAGTCTTTTAAATACTATAGCAAAAGAATCTTTTGCCATTTAAACTATTTTTGTGTTAAACACTTTTTAAAAGATAGAAGTGGCACACATCCTCCGAAATGTTAGTCTTGGGATTTTTCTTTTGTATGTTTTGTCATTTATTGTTTCAAGAGTTCAAGCTTTTGATTGCTACTGTACTCAGATCCCTAAAATATCCTAGTTAATAACCTGTAGTTCCTGGAGACTAGTGTAAGAAAAATATTGCAAGTCAGTCTTATAAGAACCTTTTAGGGCATGCATCAGTAGGGTACCATAGTTTCAAATATCATGGAGAAATGCTCACAAGACAAAAATATTTTTATAGGTAGTAGTAAATATATTGCATGTGGCAAAACATACGTTTCGTAATTTGAGATTTTCTAAGATAGACATGTTTTCTCTTTGATATTCTTGGAAAGTGCACCAATAGATCATTCAGTAAATCTGTTTTTGGTGCCTGAGAACTGCCAGAATTATTTTATGTAGTTTAGCCATTACTATTAGAGGAAGTGCATTGTGTTTGGGGGGCGGGGGGCAGGGCTGTAATTTTAGTTGAAGGATTATTTGTTGGCGAAGACAGGGATGAACCAAGCAAAAATCAGTGAGTCTTAAATTCTAAGGCACAGGAAATACAACACGTTCTTGATAAGAAGCCCTTATGTGAAGAAAGAAGTTAAATAATTAATGTAAAATACTATATGATCAAAAAAAATTAAACCTGACTTTTCTGGCAAAAATCACACCTTCTGGGTAGGCTAATACAGGATTGCTCATAGTCAGTGGAATGAAGGAGAATAAATTTTACCAGGGTGCTTTTTTATTTATTTTTTAAAGCAGCTCTAATGCAGGATATTACATATATACACTATTCAGGAAAAAATCCTCAATGTATTTGTGATTTATATGTCCATTAAAAATACTTAAAAGTGGATCTGTATTGTCACCAAAATATTTAGTGTATAATGAAGATTTTTCTCAAAAACCAAACTAGATGTCTTCTGATAAGTGAATTAGGAATTTAGTTGGGGGAGGGGAAAACAGGGCACAGGAAGGGTGGTAGTGGGGAGGGGAGGGGACAGTATACCTAGGAAGTACCTGAAACATTCTGGCTTAATATATGCTATGACAATTTGTACAATGAGGAGGAGAAAAAACCCCATCTGGCCATCTCCAGAGTCAGGGCTTAGCACTGAACTTTTAAAACTTAACATTAGAAAATATACTGTAGGGTCTAATGCTGCACAGACAGGTAAATGTGGATGTATGACTTCTTAAAAAGCCTTTCCATAACTGCCTTCCAAAGTCTGTAAACTCTGTCCATTTCCCAAATGGTTTTACATAAGAATCAGCCTATTTCTTTTGATATTTTAGTTACCCATTACAAATAAGTCTAAAAATTGACAAAACCCATGCTGCAATTACTGGTTTCTTCAGGGACATCTATATTATTCAAGAATATTGACAAGCAGCAGGTCTTGCCCACCAGCTCGTGCTCCACATAAGGTAAAGAAGATGCCTTAATGCCTTACCACTGCTGATTTTGAGCTCTACGCCCATAGGCAGGTTAATGCATGGGTCCATGGGCTCCTGCCAATCAGGGGCCCACAGGGTGCCTGGGTTCCCATGGGAAATGGTGGGTTTCCCCTTGCAGGCAGGTAGCATTCTAGCCTGCTTGGGGCTGCTGGAGTCAGACATAGGGAGCCTACATGCATGTGCCCGTCTGCATGCTTCCACACAGCCAGGAATACAGCTGTAGAGCATGGAGAGCAATTCCCTAAAGGTAAGTAAAGAAGGGGCTTGGAGGAGGGAAGGGGTGTGGGAGGGGGGAAAGATCATGGCCTCCACAGTGAGGGAAGGAGAGTGGGGCTGGGGGTGCTGCCCAGCCATGACAGTGCATGGGACCTGGGCTCAGGGCAGGGAGCAAGGCAAAGCCATGGGCAGCTTGTCCATGGGTCATGGGGGGTGGCTTTCTGCTGCTGCATGCACCCCAGATCTGTGCATGTGTCCCCGAGATCTGTGCACAGGGTGGATGCCGGCTGCTCGCTGTAGGCTCAGAGCTCTCTACTCTGCTGCCTCTCTCAGGAGCCCCACACTAGGCGCACACTGGTGAGTTGTGCCTCCCAATACCAGGCAGGCAAGGGTGTGTGGCTGGCATGGGGCCCCTGGGGCAAAGACAGCAGGGTGGAGAGCCCTGAGTGCACAGTGGGCAGCCCACCTCTGCCCTCACCCTGCTCATCTCTGCCCCAGTCCAGCCATGGCAGGGGGGTGGCTAGCAGGGAGAAGACATGGGCATGTGCCACGCCATCCCCAGTCCATCTAGGTCCACCCAGCTTCCCCCCCACCCTCTGTGGGGCAGCAGAAGGCAGGAAAGGGGCCCCTCACCCCACTGGAGTCCATGAATTCATGTTTTTAATGGGGTGTGGAGGGCCTCCAATTTTCTGTTTGCCCAGGGCCCCAATCAATCTTAATCCGCCATTGTCTATGCCTCTTGTCTGCCTGAAAAACAGCAGCAGGGAAGCTCTGTATGAGAACTTTGCAGCCTCATTTCCAGGTTTGTGCACATGGAATGGAAGTAAATGGCTGGGTCATGGAGTTTTCAGGAGCATAGAGAAGCAATTTGGATATAGACTTCATCCATAAAACATGTAGTTTTTTTTCTGCTTATAACATCTGAGGACTGCTTTTGCCAAAGAAGGGAAAGTTATGAGAAGCTTTAATTAAAGACTGCACTCAATATTGCCTTAGTCCTCCTTTCCTTTGTCACGCGGGAAAAAAATAAAGATCTCTTATTTGATTGACTGTGGGCTTCAGCAACCCAAAACTGGAGACAAAACCAGATTAAGAAAAAAAGGGTGTGACACCACAGATAGGAATGTTCTTCACTGCATCACCACACAGGATATTCAAATTGAACTAAGCCTAATTTGAAGAGAAGGATCCTTTCCAGAAGGATTTATCTGGATGCAAGGGCAATGAGGGCAAATAGCTATAGTAGACATCTCCATGAACTTAAACAAAATTACTGTTTAAGTTTGCTGAATTGCTTAGAACCATAAATTACCATAAAGGGACAGATCCAGGAGGGTGCACCAGTGCACTTGCACCTGCCTTTGATTCCTTCTCCACCCAAAGTTTAAAACCAACTGCCTGGTAGCAAAAGGAGCATTTCAAATCAGCATTGAAGGAGTTCATTGATTTCATAACTCAATTACGATCTATTTGATCCCTTCTAAACTCTTTACTCCACAGGTGTTAATTACCCTCTTTTCTTTTTAATAGTATTGATGTTCCACAAATCAAGCTACCTTTGTTCTGCCATTCTGCTCTGTTAGCTGCTCTTGATAATGAAGCTACTATTTCACTGCCCTGCAGATTTTTTTTTGCTTCAATCCTAAACTGAATAATACAGTCCTAGGCTCCTAGAATATTGCTAAAACTTCTAGTTTCTTTTTAAATGGAGAATGATATGTTATTTTATATGTGATTATGCACATCATCATCTGCATCCCCCTTTTCAAAATTCTAGATCCACCCATGTGATCATGCAAAAAGTATGTTTGTTGCATAGGTAGCAGAGGAGGAGTGGGAACTATGGGCTAAATTACAGGAGAATTTACATGTATACAGATTAAGCATTTTCTGTTCCTGCTTTCAGAGTTAAAAAAAAAAACAGGGATAAAGTATGTACGTTCCAAATTCCAACTACTTACCAGGAAGTATTTATCTCTGATACTTCCAAAAGAGCAACATGTTTTATGAGGGAAAGTAGTATAGAAGAGAAAATTAGTACCAGCTGATGGGGATTAGAACCTATACAATTTTGGTAAATCCAATTCGGTAAATAATGGAACACCACAGTTTGAAATTTTCAAAAGGAAGGGTTTTAGCCACGTAGTTCCCATGTGTTTCAAAGATGAAGTCATAACTAAATTCTCTGGTCAGCCTTTAAAATATATATATTTCACCCAGTGAGCAGAGCACTGAAAAATGTGATCTCTTTTTCTAAACAGAAAATGAAACCAACAAGGAGCTGATGGGCAACAGAACAAAGACAAGAACACAGACCTTGCTGCCCCAGCCTGGATAAAATAAAATGACTAAAGAAAACAAAGAGAAAAAAGAGTAAAGAAAAACTAAATCAGTTAAAAAAAAAACCCTCAGAAAAAGAGAGAGATACATGCTTAATTATTCAAATACATGCTTCCACATGAACCTCAGGTCTCTGAATACTGAAAACAAAGCTGAGAGATAAATCAGAAGACATGACAAAACAACATTTTAGTTTTTTAATACAGATCGTATAACTTAAACCCAAAAGCGTACTGCTAATCTTGGAAGATATCCATGTTTGTCTGTTGAATAGTCTTTTCCCCTCCAAAACCATAAATGTATTAAAATCTATTAGCCAGTTTTTAATTTCAGGAAAGATGGGATTGTTCTGTTTGTGATGCAGCAATTTTCTGACCATTAATAAAATACTTAATAGCCAGTTTCTTTAGTATGTATTACTGAATGGGAGGTACAGGAAGAAACTTGAAACACGATTCCAAAAACTATAGAATATTACATTTCCACATTAATGTTACACACCACTATACTTTATTTATTTCTAACAAATTGCAATCAACTTGTACTTCAGTTTTCTATTAATAAAAACATACACACCCATCTACCCTTAAATCCTTAAACTGGGTTTCTTTAGATCAGTAATCAGCTTGCTAGTGTTATTTACTTTAATGACAAGTCAATCCAGTGTCATTATCTTTTGCCCCATTAAAAGGAGAGAAAATGGGCACTGGTTTGCAGGCTTTTTATTTATTTTATCTAAGTATCTGCTGGAAATTTATTCAGATTAAGACTACTACAGTTGCATTTTATAAGAAAATGGGGAAGCAACTTTTATTAAAACGTTCATGATCTGGAATATAAATATAGACCAACTGCGATTACTGTATTGTTTACCAGGTACTATTGCATTTGATTTGATTAATGGCTTCCAGAATTTAAATCTGGCTAATTACATAAAAGCAAAAAACATCTAAAATGATGCATTCCAGTGTGTCAAGGTTTAGTTGTGCGCTTTTGATATACACTTTTAGTAAAATAAACAAACAACCCCAACCTATCATTCTGATAGTGTCATTCTACTCAAAATTTTGGGTTTTTAACCAAAACTTTTAGAATAAGGTAGGATATTTGTGTAAAGATTGGTAAATTTGTAGAACATTTTCTACAAAATGTTCTACAAATTTACCAATCTTTTCACAAATATCCTACCTTATTCTAAAAGTTTTGGTTATTCTTTAGCAGGGATGGTTAAGAGTAGCGGTGTGTGAAGCAGGCCCTATTCAATTCAGATTCAGCCTGAATCAAGGACAGCGATTCGATTAGTTGATTTGGATCACTGTCCCTGATTCAGTTAAGTTGAATCAGAATCTGAAGATTCAATGCTGATTTGGAGGATCAGTGGAGGATCAGTGATTCGGACATAGACATAGCTTTAAAAGTTTTTTCTACATACCTCGAGTTACCAGCATAGGTTGTGAATGCTGCGGCAGATGAAACGTCCTACAGGAGTGCAGGGGGGACCTCCACGTGCTTGGCGGTGAACCCAGAAGTGGATCGGAAGTACTCTTGGTCCACTTCTGGGTCCGCCAGGGAGTACACGGCACTCCCCCCCCCCCCACACCCTTCTTGACTCAGCAATCAGCTGCAGGGGAACCCTGGGTGCCCCACCCCCAGACCTAGGAGGTACCAGTTGCTGAACCAGGGAGCCATGGTGGGGGCCCCCCATGTGCTACCTGGTGGACCTGGAAGTAGACCCGAAGTGCTTCTGATCCACTTTTGGGTCTGCTGCCAAGTGCACTGGGGAACCCTCCATGCTCCTGTGGGACACTCCGTGCGCCCCAGCATCGCGGCATTCACAAGCCTCCTGCTACCTAGAGGTATGTAGAAAAAACATTTAAAGCTGTCTCTATGTCCAAATCGCTGAATCTTTCCAAATCAATTCGAAGGGTTCCGATTCGATTTGGAAAGATTAAAGGGTTCTCTGATTTGATTCCTATTCAGAGATTTGGCCACTAAGTCAGACTGAGTCTCTGCTGAATCGAATCAGGGACCGAAGCATCGCACAGCCCTAGTTAAGAGCAATGGAATAAAAATAAAAATAAATAAAATAAAAGCCTAACCTTATAAAAACCTTATGAACAAGATTTAGACAGTCCCAGTTATGTCACTGTCCTCATTCAAATCAAATTTCAGGGTTCAGATGACTTCATGTAAGAGTCAGAATGATAAAAATATCCTACAAATAGGCTTTGCTCCTTCCTCATATTCCTTCAGAACATTCACACATTTGTATTCCTCCATTTCCAAGTAACTTAGTGTACTTATTCATTATTTGAAAAGTAAGTTGTGTCACCATTTGATCTTGAAGCTTTTGTTCAAGTGGGTCAGTCTTGTACAAGGAGGCTAAAGTTTCTTAATTTCACCCAAAGTCAGCTGCCTTCATGAATTCACTACAGACCATACCATAACTACTGAACTGTTAAATGTGGGCTACAGGTTTTCTTATGCTGAACAAATCCAATCTACCCTGAATTCTCTATATTAACTAGTTTTGTGGGGCCAAATGCTATTCCATCTATTAGGCATGGAAGTGGACTTGGGTACCCAAGTACAATTCTATTCCACTCTGTCCAAATCCCTGAAAATTCAATTAGTGCATTTACTTTTGTAACATAATCATCTTAGGTTAGGCACAGACATTACACATAGACTAATCTAAGTGATTAGAAATATATCTAAACCTATAACTGTACAGAATTTGGTGCACATAGACCAGTCTAAAGATGGCAGAACTTGATCTAACATGGACCTAGTTCAATGTTCACTCAAATCTAATTGATTTAGGTTAGACTGGTGAATGGAACTTCTGTACCGGATCCCTGTACCAGCTCCCCTACTGATTTAAGTTAGATCACTGTCCTCCAGTATCCCAGCCTCCTTTGTTATCTCCCGCAACATCTCCTTGCAGGGAGGTCCACTAGAACTAGGTCTGCACTCAGCTGCTCTGGCACAGCACCCAGCAGACCTTGCCCCTGAGCTCTCCCAGAATTGAGCCAACACAAACCCTTTCCCCCACTCCACCTCCTGCTTTTGGTCATCTGTCAGCCCTAAGAAGCACCAGGGGACACACACACACACACACACACACACACACCCCCTGACACAGCCCAGGAGAACCCCAGAACTCCGGCACAGCCTTACAGAGCTCAATCCTGGCTCCTGCACACCCAGCCAAGGACCCCTATACCCCTGTACTTGGGTATAGCCCCACAGAGCCTGATGCTGGCTCCTGCACACCCAAAGCAGGGACCCCAATGCTCCCATACTGAGACACAGCCCTACAGAACCCAACCCTGAATCCTGCACACCCAGACAGGGATCCCCATTCCCTTATGCTCAGGAACAGCCACGCTGAGTCTGACTCTTGCTCCTACACATCACTTCTCAGTGACCAGAGCCAGGCATCCTGCCACCTAGACTCCAGCATGGATTTCTCTTCCCCCCTCAAACCCTCCCCAAGCAGGAGCTAGTGTGGGCAGCTCACCTCTGATGGATCAGGGTGGCAAAAGGCAAAATATTGGGAGTGGGCCTACATGGAGGCAACCCTGTAATCTCCATGGATCAGCCACCACAGCAGGTGCCTGGGCCATGGGCACCTGGGGTGCTGCAAGGCTTTTTTGGCCTGCGGATACAGGGTCCTGGAGTACTAGGGCAGGGAGACGTGTGAGGGTTATGATTGCCCATGCCCAGAAGCCAATCGGGGTGGCTCAGGCACTCAGCAGCTTCTGGCAGCATAGGGACCCCACAGAGCATGCTGAGAGGCATGCATGAGTGCCCCCAACCTGCATGCCTTGGGCCAGTGCAGGCAGCCTGCATGCTTCCCCCACCAAATGGCAGATGTGTATACTGTTTGCTATCAATCTAACATAAGCCACTTACAGAAAACTATGCAACTTAGGTCAAATCCATCTTGGGCTTTTTGAACATCTGTACGTAGTCTTGGTCCTAAGACTGAGTCACAAAGAATCAGCAAAGAGGAGGAGCCATCAACCTTTTTGTTTTAACAGTTTTTTTCAAGAACTAGAACAACATGGCCTGATGGACATTACACTTAAAATGCAATTAACTGCTTAATTGTGTCTTAAGCACTAACCTGGCCACATGATCATTCAATTAATGGTGTGATAAAATGGGGAATAAGCCACAAAGTTTTAAAACAAAATGTACAATAATTTTGTAGCTGGTTCCTATCATGCCTTTGATTGAAACTGTGGCCAGTGGTCCCAGCCTGTTGAGCAAACAGGAGCCCTTCAAGCCTCCCACGTGTTCCAGAGACTGGGAGTGCTAGTCAGCTGACTGGGGTTCCCAGCTGTGGGAGTGCATTGAGCCTTTGGCTGCAATGAGCTTCTACAGTTGGAAACACTTGTCAGCTGACTGAGGGTCCCAGCTGTGGAAGCCTGGATCAGCTGATTGAAGGTCTTAGCCAGGGGAGTACATGGAGCCTACTGTGTGATTTGCTGATGCAGGGGGAGCCTGGGATCATGATCATGTGCTCCCCTGCACCAGCAGTATGGAATCTGAAGCTCAATTCTGCAATCATACCTCCTGCCATGCACATGTTGCATGGCAGGAAATCTGATTGTTGGGACAGTGCAGATCCTATCCTGCCTTTAATTCAACTTCTGCCAGTGGTCTCGGATAACTGTCTGCTTGCATTCTTTGTAGATAGACTAGAACATGGAGCATAATATTTCCTTTTAATTATCACTTTTGCATTACTATTCACAGCATTGGTCTAATACCGCTTACTTTGAAGTAACTACAATTGGTTTCAAAGGTTGTAGATTTAAGTAATCTCCAAACACATGATAAATCTCACCTACTGTTCCAGACATCTGGAACTTGGTGGATGGACAGTTGTAACCAAAATGTCTACTGCTAGCATGCTGTGACAAAATTAGGCCTACGATCCTTTGTTCTTATGCAGAAACAGAACCAAACCCTCACAAATCTGCCTCTCTATGTGCAAGGCTAAGATGGGAAAAATGGGAGTGACAGAATGAGACAGTTATTTAAAAGAAGTAATAGAGTGTTGACAGAGTGGAGAGAATAAAAGGAAAGCAGCACTGAAAAAGCATTCAATTTCCCCCTAAACACATTACTTATGCATGCCATTCTTAAGATTCATATATATGAGAAAAATGCAAAATACTCTTAAGAGATTCTCCATGCTGGAAATATGAATTGGTTTCTGATCACCAGTATATTTGTTTTAGAGTGAAATATATTTTTACTATTAGTGGTGACTTGACCCTTTATGCTTATCCTTTCTTAAAATGACTAGCAATTTCTGACTACCAACAATATAGGCTTTAGGAAGGCTGAACTTTCAGAAAGTGCTGGCGCCTAATTCATGGAAATGGGATTTATTTAATGTTTTGAGTTGGGAGGGCAAATGGCTAGTAATCCAAGATTTGCTGCATTAAGAAGCTGGCTCTTGTCCATATTAGCCCAAAAGATCAATGTGACTATTCACAAAGATGCAAAGCCAACATGCATTATTTTTTATATATTCCAATGATTTCAATTAAAAAAATCCTACTTAACCCTCCATATCATAGTAGTCAGTTTTAGTTTCTAGTTAAGATTTATTTTTTAACCAATAGTAAATGGACAAAGCCACGTCTTTAGAGTATTACTGGTGTCACAGGGAAGCACTAAAGGTAAAGTTTTGCACATGTAGTTTTGGCTATAATTGGAATAAAAAAAATACCAGTAACGGAATCAAATAAGACATAGCAACTGATAAATGGTTAATATGTGCAAAAGCTGACTACTGTTCACTTCTGAGGGAAGACAATAGAAACTTACTTCTTACAATAACTATTTTCAGTTCTATGAACAGAATATAGATTATGAACAAATATTATAGAACAATTTAATTCAAAACTTAGAAGGAAACGGACATTACCAAAAATGCAGTGTCAGTCTACAGAAATGTGGTAATTGTTTCCAAACAGTGTCTAATGTAGATTCCAAATCTTACTATTGCAAGTATAATACATGATGTATATTACTTGGCTAATATCTTACCTGTACCTGATGAATATCCTCTGTGCCTTGCTTCTGTGTTTCTAAGATAGCAGCTTCAGATTCTGTTTTGAAAAAATGAACACAGATTCAGGAAGTGTTTTATTGCATATGGTGCTAAATCTTTCATTATCCAAGCTCAAAGGACCTAATGGGGAATAGAGATTGAAAATAATTTTTCCTTCTTTAGAACTGAACAGATTTTATATGTACCTAATTTCTGACTAGATTGTTTTGCATTAATTAAGATTTATTCTTCATTAAAGGCTACTATATTCAATATTTGTCTGCCACACCTGAGTAAGTTATACGAGTCATTATCAAGAATGTGTTTTTCTTCTAGTCAAATACTAGGGTTTACATATTGCTCCTGTTTTCTTCTCCTTTATAACCGTCCGCAGAAAAGCTATAAAAAAAGACAAAAATCTCCATGAAAAGTCCCCACACTTTGTTCCACCATATAATCCCACTAAGAAATAGAATTTGTCCCCCATGAAATATGCAACCAAGGGTGAAATTATACAATAGAGTTAACAAATGCAAATTCTAAGGAATATTAGTTTGTGCTAAGGTTAACTAACTAAGGTTAACTAGTGCTAATGATCAATCACACATTCAGGGTTAATAAGCTCTCTAATGTGCATTACTCAGACCTGATGCCAGAGGCCTAGCAAGCAGGGGCATGACTAGGATACGCAAGTCTGTTCCATGCCTGCCCTGCTCACTGGCTCTCTAGCCACAGTATACACCAGGAAGGAACAGGGGAAGGGCCCCCCCATGCCACTTGGATCATTTAATTCATCCCCCAAATCCCCCCATTCCCCCCCCCCGCCACAATATCAGCCCCCAGATCACTCCTCCACTCTGTGATCAGCCCCTCCACCCCCAGATTGCCACACTGTCACCACAATCAGCCTGACAGCAGTGCCAGCAGCAGCAGCATGGGTGGGGGATTCCCCCTCCCTGCTTGTTCCTGGGCTCCCCAAAACCCATGCCAACCCTATGTACTTGGATCCAGCTCCTTGCTTTCTCTCACCCCCCCTCCTTCCCCCTACTCCCCTTCAGTTATAGGGCCTGACAGGCACTGGATCTGGGCATGCTGGGGAACCATGGTCTACTGGGATCCCAACAGAAGGCAGGAAAGGGGAACCTAGAGACCAGCACCTCCACCACTCTTGGGTGGACTGGAGTAGCAAAACAATGATCCAGGGTGGAGGGGCCAATGAGGGGTAGAAAGGGCAAGTAGGATGGCAGAGTATTGATCTGGTGGTGAAGGGGGTGATTTGGGACCCAGGGGTGGGGGCAATTTATGGGGGAAGAAAAGTTAAGTTAACTTAAGTTAGATAGCACAAGTCGAAGATAAAGTTTATGCCACCTTGGGCAAAGTTTAAGATGCTTAAAGGGCATTTTGCACTTGTTAATAAAGTATAATTGTTCAAGTCTGAAGTGCCCTTAAGATGGGCTAGTTGTAATGTATAATCTCATGTAAAGTATATAGAACCTTTTAAACATATGGGTTTTAAAGGAGTATGGAATAGTTAAAAAAATGACATAACTTGATGATGCATTACATTTTTCCCTCTTTACCACAGCACTTTTATGACACTGATATTAATTTAATGGAACTTTTAGCTCATTGCTACCCAAGCTTTCCTTTTTCCAATTTTTTTCATACAGTAAAAGTCTCTTTGAGATAGAGGAACAGAGCTGCCAATGTGGCTAGTCCCAGCTGTACAGACATGGGAACATGCATTTCAGGATGTTCTCTAAAACATTTAATGTGGAGAACTGAGAAGCCCTTCAATCAGACTGACTTCCCTTTGGACAGAGAAACTATCTTCCTATCCCAGAGCTAATTTAGCATCAGGGCACAGAACTGTCTATAACAAAATTTCAAAAAGATGAACCACCAGTCAGACTGAAAAATAAAAATAGCAATAAGTTTTCATTTCTAAAAAGAAGTGAAGTAAAATGGCTTCTGATCCAAGGATGATGACAGATAATGTGAAAACTCAACAGGAACAACCATCATCACCCATGCATTGCTTAACTCAGTTTATAATCTTTTTTTTTTTTTTTTTTTTTTTTTTTTTAAGTCCATTCATTTCAAAATAACAGTTTAAAAAAGATCTACAGTTCAAAAAACAAACGGACAAACAACCCCCCCCCCCCCTAACATATCTCTTTGGCAATGAAAAATAAAACAGTGAGATCAAAATCAAGAGCATTTCTCTATTTCATTTCCCTGGCAGATTCACATGTGAAATATGTCTGTCCTCTTTTGTACTTTAAAGGCTGGATAAACCACAAATATTAGGGTTTGGGGGATTTTATGGTGGGGGGAGGGGAGGTTGAGAGTGAGAGATATGCCTTTTAAAACAAAACCTTTAAAATACTGACCAACAGTTTTATTTAAGTCACACAAGTTAGATGGAAACCTTGATTCTGGTAATGTCATTTATTTCAGTAAGAAACACATAGTATGCATTCCAGCTTTGTTTCTACAGTGCAGTATTTCACTGTTTGCCAGACAAAAAGAATTAAATTTTGTGTCAGCAAGGATGGACTTGTACAACCACCAGGGCACATACAGTACTTTAAAGTTATTTGTTAAAACTTTAGAGAGAATAATGAAGAGGGTTTTTTTTTTCATTTTGTAATGGAAAAAGAGAGCACCATATGGTTAAAAGAGAAGAGTACAAGTAAAAAAATTCTGGCTTCCATTCTTCACTTTCTAAATACTTGTCTGACCTTAAACCATCTCTCCATGCTGTTGTTTCTTAGCATGACAGGGCAACACTTTTCTAACTGTAAGGGATATTGTCAGGCATTTTTGTTTCTTTGTTTTTCATTAACCCCTCTACAATGCTCTTAGAAGTATGTTCATGGAAGGAGCAGAGTACAAGTGCAATCAAACCCAGTATCATGGGAGAATAAAAAAACCCCTAACAAATAGAAACACCTTACCCAAACAAAAAAGGAGTATTTAAGTAGAATTTAGTCACCTAAATCCAAGACGACATTTCCCACCCCCACCCCACTTTTTTTTTTTTTTTTGGTGCCTTGAAGTCTACAGACACACCTTCATTTTGACAACTAAAATGTTCCAGGACCTAGAGTGTCTGTTTCTCTGTAGGCCCAAAACGGATGTCACTGCCAGGACTGAGGAACTCAGTGCCTATCTTCCACCCAAGTCTAGTCCATAGACCAGGTGCTCCTCTACCTAGCTAAGTGCTTACAGACCAACAAGCTCTAATAACAAAGATTTTAGTAGCCACAGCAACTTTAATTCAGAAACATAAAATCCCATCATGAATGTACCCCCAAGAATTCATCCTTGATGGTAGCAAAATAACAATGATCTGATCAGAGAGAATGCAGTACACAACTTTTTGAGATGACATGATATGGTGATCTTATCTATTAACTATGCAGAGGAAAAAGAATCATCTCTAGTTCAAGAGCAACAATGTGATAATTGAGAAATTATTTCCATTCACCATTCTCAGCAGTCGTATTGATAATAGATTAAATAATTGATCATAGATGAAATATTCAAGTCAGGAATATGGTGCCAGTGGTGACATTTCTACTAACTATTTAACTACAAGCCTAGCTGTAAATAACTATCAAAGGGTTCTCATGTTTTGCCTTTATGTTTCAGAAGGCACAGTCACCTTAGGGCTTTCTTATACTTCCATGTAGCATGTGCTAATTTTAATCAGTTTAAAATTTAGCACATGTTTTGATAAGTCACATGTTAAGGGTTAATACTCCTATAATATGCTCTGTTCTGAGCTGCCCATAAAAGTTCTGGCAAGCAGGGGTATGGCTAAGCCAAGATAGCTCTGTGACTGCCCCACTTGCTTGCTCTCAGGGCCAGGATAGGTGGCCCAGATTGTGGGTAGCTTGGGCTTGGCAGAATCCCATTAGGCCTGCCATATCCAGCCCCCTCTCCCCACCCCTCCTCCTGCCAGCCTGAATTAAGCTAGCTACAGTCCCCCACCTTCCCCATCGTGGGGCTCCCTCCCTGCCCATCCCCTATGGCCCTCACTGCTTACCCCAGTTTACCTGCATTGCAGGCACTGACCCAGGGGGAGCAGGAACATAAAGGGCACCCCTTACCCAACCACTGTCACTGTCCCCAGTGCCACTGGGCCCAGCCTGGCAGGCAGGTTTCTGGTCCTTACTTACTCTGCCAGGACAGTGCTTGGAGCTGTAAGTGACCCAGGAGCTGTTGGCTGTGCTGTAGTGAGCAGGGATCTGAAGTGTGTGGGGGGAGGGCAGGCCTGATCTGAGTGTGCGTATGTAGGTGGGGGAGGCTGGCACCCAGCTGGGCCTGCTGCAGTGCCCAACCCAACCCCCCCTACACCCTCAGATTAGGCCCACCACATTGCCCACACCCTCCTGTACCAGGATTGCCACAGTGTCCACTCCTCACCTCCCCACCCTGCCAGCCTGGATTGGACCCACTGCACCATGCCACCTGCCCCTCCGCCCCACCTACCACTTGCTGTCAGATTTGGTCAGTCCCCCTGCACCTTTAGATCGGCTGCCCCTCCTCGCATCCCAGTTGACCACCCACCACCCCCATGAGAGCTCCCAGAACTGTCCCGGAAAGCAAACAGAGAAGACAAACCCACCCAGGACACTGTTCTCTGGGCAGTAGTTGCGTGGCAGCCACAGTGATGGTGTCTGGGCAGGTGGGTTCCCCTTCCTTGCCTGCTCCCCTGGGCCAGTGTTGAAAGTGCAAGTAAGATGCAGGGACATGGGGAGCCCTGGGCACCAGAAATGGGAGAGGAAAGGGATTCTACCTTTAGGTGCTATCACTGTGGGGGAAGATTGACCAGCTGAGAGCGGTGCCTCCTGGGATGATGGAGAATCACTTCCAGCTTGTTTCTGACTGCAACATGAATTGCCCAAAATGAAATAGAGATAATCCTTGATGGAAGAAGATTATCTGTGAGCCACCTATAGAGCCCTTAATATGTGTTTTCCTGCCCTAATGTGTGAACATGCCTGTTTTAAGCACCGCCCCCCCCCCTTGTTTTAAGGGCTCCCATTTACTTTAACATGCAACAACACCCTTAATGAGTGCCTATGTTCCAACACTTTACACTTCTGCTAAGGTTAAAGACAAATTTTATGAAGAATTATCTAGCACAGTCAGGAAGATTCCAAACATTGTGAACTTGTATATCCTGGGAGACTTCAATGCCACAGCAGGTGCTCATAGTGAATCCTGGCCAACTTGCCTGGGTTTGCATAACACAGGAAGTATGAATGATAATGGACAAAGGCTGTTGGAGTTCTACTTGTATCATAACTTGTGCATCACCAACTTGCTCTTTCAAACAAAGTTGTGCTATAAGGTATCATGGAAGCACCCAAGATCTGGC
Organism: Alligator sinensis; assembly: GCF_000455745.1. Taxonomy (NCBI): domain Eukaryota; kingdom Metazoa; phylum Chordata; order Crocodylia; family Alligatoridae; genus Alligator; species Alligator sinensis. Next base: position 1,070,243 of record NW_005842532.1, read on the forward strand.
CACTGACACTCTTCACTTGGCAGTCCTATCCCAATAATAATAACCTCCTTACTTGTAGTTACCATCTGATTGAAATGCTGCCCATCCATTTGTGGTCACTAAGATCAAATTGAAACCAGAGAAAATCTTCTAGTCTAAGTATCAGTTTGCTGTGCATTAACATCACCAATATACCAATACATCTTATCTTCATAAACCTTGACGTTTATGGAGGCGCTGGAGGAGGCTGCTTCAGACCTGCCTTTGGACTGAAGAAGAAAAGTGAGGAAGCCATAAAAAAGATCTGTCACTACTGATTCTATACTTGGCAAGCAGGTCAGAAGAAACTGGGATTGGTTTGAGGTGCACTCACAGGTATTGACTCTATTAATCAAGGCCAAACAAGCTGCTCTATTAAATCACAAGAAGAATGCCTCTGATGGAACTTGGAAGAAACTGAGGAAAACCAGGAGTGTTGTCCAACAAATCTGAAGACACTGAGCCAATGATTGTTGCTTGGGTCCATGTGAGGAAATTCAATCTGCATTTGACACCAGAAACATCAGAGGCATGTATGACAGAATCAACAAAGTGATAGGTCCAACTGCAAAGAAGTCAGTTCCATTAAAGACAGCATCGGGAGAAGTCGTAACAGACTGAAAGCAACAGAGGGAAAGACGGGCAGAACACTATCTTGAGTTCTGTTCAAAGGGAAGTGATGTCACTGACACAGCCCTTAGCTCCACTGAGAGTCTGTCTATCCTTAAAGAGCTTGACGATATTCCAACTGTTGAAGAGCTAAGTAATGCCACAGACAATCTGGCCAGCAGCAAAGCCCCAGGAAAAGACGGCTTTCCTGTAGAAGTGTACAAAACCTGTGCTTCTTCTCCACCTATATGAACTTTTTACTCACTGCTGGACAGTAGGGATAGTAGCACAAGACATGAAAAATGCCAATATAGCTACTCAGTACAAGAATAAAAGTGACTGCAGCAACAGCTACTCATGGCATTTTATTACTAAGCATTATTGGAAAGATCATTGTTTGGGTGGGGCTCAGCTGACTTCACAGCCTTGCTGACCACATTCACCCTGAGTTACAGTGTGGCTTCAAGCGAGTAGATTCACTATACTATACGTATAATCTTTTCACAATGATAAATTCAAGAAAAATGTAGGTGACAAAGGATGCCCCTCCCCCCACCCAACACACACCCTCCAAACTATCCTCATTGACTTGACCAAAGCCTTTTACCATATTAGCAAAAAGGGCCTCTAAATGACTGGAAAAGTTTGGTCATCCACCAGAACTCCTCAGCATAATCCACT
>NW_005842532.1:1071581-1080186 GCF_000455745.1 Alligator sinensis
ATGGAATGCAGGGAATAGTCAGCGATGATATCTGAGGCTTTTGATATTCAAAACAGAGTTAAGCAAGGCTGCCTTTCCCCAACCCTTTTGGGATCCCCCGCTCCCTGTCTTCTGATTTATGCTTTTGGGACCACCACTGAAGACATTTAATCTACATATATGCTCAAATGGAAAATTATTCAACTTCACATGCTTTAAAAGAAAAGAAAGTTCGGATTTGTGAGCTGCTGTTTGCTAATGATGCTGTACTGATATTTGATATAGAAAATGAGCTTCAAAGCCTCATCACTTACTTCATTCATGTCTGCCAAGAGTTTGGTCTTACAATCAGCATCAAGACAACCAATGTTATGAGCCAGAACACCGTTTCACCACCAGCAAATCACAAGAAGGTGAGGACACATGCTTGCATCATCAACACTCGTTCATATAGCAATGAATCCTGGACCACATACTCTTCTGAAGAAAAGTGCCTCAACTTTCACTTACATTGCCTTCACTGCATTCTAGGAATTTCCTGGTGGAACAAGGTTGTCTACACTGAGGTCTTGCAACACGCCAGCATTTTGAGTGAGCATTCTCTCCTCAGCCAACATCAATTTCAGTGGCTTGATCATATACAGAAAATGGATGATGGCCATATACCCGAGGATCTCTTGTATGAAGAACTTTTTCCAAGACCATCACCATATGTGTGCATCTGTCTGTCTTGTGAAGATATATATCTACACACACACACACACACACACACACACACACACACACCCACACACACACACACAAGCCTACCAATGTGGTGTCAAGCAGAGAGACTAAAAGAACCCCCCCACCCTTAAATTCCTTTAGTTTTGTGATAGAGGGCACTGTTAAGTGGGAAATAAAGGTTTTAATTGCCTCAGCAAGGGGAGAGAATTTAACTCCTACATTCTGGGTGAGCTCTCTAACCACTGGTATATTGGATTAAAAAAGGAGAAATGCATCATCATCATGCAAACCTGAAGGATACTTTGTCCAAACAAAGCTGTTCAGTGATCTCGGTCCATATTTGTAAATAATTCTGGTGTTCCCAAAGCTTCAGTGATTTGGACGATGGGGTGAAAAGCAACCTGTTTAAATTTGCTGATGATACCAAAATTTGGGGTGAGGTGGGCATGCTAGCAGGGAAGGAAAGACTGCAGCAAGACCTGGATAGGTTGCAGGGGTGGGCTAACAAAAACAGGATGCATTTCAATACTGACAAGTGCAGGGTGCTGCACTTGGGCAGTAGTAACCGGCAGCACACTTATAAGATGGGAAACTCCCTTCTTGAGAGCACGGAGGCAGAAAGGGATCTTGGAGTCATCATTGACTCCAAGATGAACATGGGCCGACAATGCACGGTCACGGTCGGCAGGGCCAACCGGACCCTATCGTACATCCACAGGTGCATCTCAAGTAGGGCCAAGGAGGTGATCCTCCCCCTCTACGTGACACTAGTCAGGCCACAGCTGGAGTACTGTGTCCAGTTCTGGGCACCCCACTTCAAGAAGGATGTGGACAACATTGAGAGGGTCCAGAGGAGGGCCACCCACATGATCCGGGGACAGCAGGGCAGACCCTACAATGAGAGGCTACAGGACCTGAACCTGTTCAGCCTTCACAAGAGAAGGCTGAGGGGGGACCTGGTGACCATCTATAAACTCACTAGGGGGGACCAAAAGGGTTTAGGGGAGACCTTGTTTCCCCTAGCGCCCTCTGGGATAACAAGGAATAACGGCCACAAGTTGTTGGAGAGTAGGTTTAGATTAGACACCCGTAGGAACTACTTCACAGTCAGGGCAGCTAGGATCTGGAACCAACTTCCAAGGGATGTGGTGCTGGCTCCTAACCTGGGGGTCTTTAAGAAGAGGTTTGATGCCTACCTGGCTGGGGTCATTTGAGCCCAGTTTTCCTCCTGCCCAGGCAGGAGGTTGGACTTGAAGATCTACAAGGTCCCTTTGGACCCTACTTCTATGATTCTATGATTTTCTAACAAAACTTTTACCAACATTTTTTTCCTCCAACTTTAGCGCTAATGCATCCTCCCATTTAAGAATGAGTCAGTTGGTCTACTTATGTGCCTTAAGTCAGTACATACTTAAGTGTTATGCTGACTTAAGGTCAGAAAGTTCAACATTTTATGTAATCAGCGTCTTTTCTCCTAGGGATTCTTACTTCCTAAATTCACAGCAGAGAAAAATTACACCCAGACCATGTATATTAAGTAAAAAAGATTTTATTAGTATGAAACAACTACCCTTCTGTGTTCTTGGAGCCAACAGATTTGATATTAAAAATTCTTGCCTGTTGCCTACTGCCTCTAAATCGTTTATAATTAACATGAAGGCCTAAAGCAAAATCTAACTTATAGTGATTTATGAAATAATTTAGCTGCTTATTTCTGAAGAACTTATTTTAACATCACTATTTAAGAATGTGTTCTCCCTTGTAACTTTAAAATACACATGCAGTGCTTATATAAAGAAGACCACTGCAGATCTCATGGAGCTTTTTAAGCCTTGATTATTTACTCTCAGCATTACTCACCTTCACTATCCTCTACAGACAGACAGACGTAAAAAAAAATAAAAGTTATATTTTAGGTGCAAAAAACTTGCACTGAACAGCAGTTGCAATCTCCCCTCAATCTTTTTTTTTTCAATTTGGCAAACACATTCAAGCTAGAAGACAGATATTGCAGCTATACTCAAAAGATGCTGACAGAGGAGTAAACTTTGAAAAAATTGTTCCACATTCTACTTAGAAATGGTTATGCTATATTTACCATTCATTTCTAATCCTGTATCCTTAAAATATAGGAACATGCAAGATACGGGTGACATTTTCTAAAAGCTTGCATGATCATTTTGCTTATACACGTGAAATTATGGTTCTCAATCATCACAACTAATTTTGGAGAGAGACAGAAATAGAAAACAAAAGAAGTGTGAGCCCGTGGGTGTGAACAATAAGAGAAGCTAATTAAACGTATCCTTTTTTTTATGCGTGCTCACACATACAACAACAATACAGGATATTAAGCAATACCGATTGCTTAACCCATTTTCCAAATTAATAGATCTCTTAAATTCTCCATTTTATTAATATTTTTATCTATCCACATTTCTTACTATTTTTCTTGAATAAACAGTACATAGTTAATTCTCACAACTCTCCGTTAATCTCAGTTTCTTGGCCATCATTGTTTTGAACTACTTGGCAGAGCAGCTTAAATTAATATTTAAAGCCAATAAAACAGAGCATCATGTAACAGAAAAATCAATCTTTTTTAATTGAGAAATTTAATGTACATAATCTAGAATAGATGAAAAAAATCACGGTTTTGGGAAAGTAAGTTTTGCTTGCTTGTATCAAAAACATTCTAACACATCAGGAGTAGCATAAACAGTTTCTTAACGGGCAAAACTATATTCGTATTGTAACCTTTTATACCTAAAATGCATTAATAAAGACTTAGGATGTAAACACTGGCTGAACCTTCATGTCAACAGGCACAGGAATCCTCCCTTTAGAACCCCCCCCCCCCCAAAAAAAAACAAAACAAACCCAAACAAACAACCTATTAATGAATGCTGCTACTGGGCCTGGTAACACTTTTGCTAAGGCCTACACTTAACATTACAACACAAAACTTAGGTCATTGGCATACTATAAAAATCTGCCAGCCACATTAGTCAGAAGAAGAAAAGAGGAGGTTCAGACCATGACTGGCATAGCTCTGTCATCAAAAGCCTTAATAAAGACACAGCTAGATCACAAAACTGCCTTTTTACTGGCATAGCTTATTTCTTTGCAAAACGCTACACTGAGCTATACTGACAAAGGCACCATTTAGCTACTATAAGCTGCATTCATACTAGAAGCACTTTGGGCAACAGGGATGGATCCAAGGGGGAGTAGGGAGGGGGCAGCAGTGCAGTTGCACATCCCTTTGGTTCCTGCTGTACTCAAAGTATAAAACCAATTACCCAGTGAGGAAAGCTACATTTCTCTTCAAGCAGAGCTGAGGGAGTCAATTGACTTCATGACTTAATACTATCTACTGGATTCTTGCCAATCTCTCTGTTCATAGGTACCCTTGATCCTCCACTAATCAAACTACCTTGTCTTCTACAATTATTGTATCTGTTATCTATTCTTGACAATGTTCCTCTGCTCATCCATTCAGCATCTCCAGTAAAAGTATGCTGCTACCTAGGAACCTGTACTAGGCAGTTTTGTTCCTAGTGGTTTCAAACCAAAACGAATCAGAAACAGGGTGGCAAGGGACAAGGCTGAAGGTTGCCTGAGCTGTGCAGAGTCAGAGACAAGAGGGAAAAGGAGAGGTGAAGAGATAAGTTATGGAAACAACCCTCTCCTGGGTTAACTGCTATGGGAGTCTGATTCAGTAGCATAACCACAAAGGCATGAAACTGGTGTGGTCTTATCCTGAGGGGTTGGTGTCCCTGGGTAGGGGTGCTGCAAGTGGCTAAAATGAGTCCCTACCCTTGCTCCCTGACCCAACCTGTTTCTGTATATTGAGGGTAGAGGTCAGTGGAGGGCATGTTGTGAGGGGGGGGGGAGCAGTGAGGGGAGGGAAACAGTCACAGTCTGACCTCCACCTTTACCCGTCGTTGGGGGAAAGTGTTTGGGAAGGGTTCTGAGCAAAAGGTATTTCTGGAACCTGAGAAATCACAGGCATGAAGGGACTTTTCTTGAGGCGGGGAGGAAGATCATTATGGGGTAGTGAGGGTTGAGGGGAAGGTGGGGTTTGGAGGTAAGGGGGTGGCAGGGAAAGTGGCAATAAAATGGGGTTTGAGGGGGGGTTGGGAACAAGAAGGACTTTGGTTAAGGAGTGCTCAGAGGATGTGAGGATGGTAATAAGGTTTGGGTTTTCAGAGACGCAGGGGAGGGCTCAGTGGGGTGTAAGGATGATGAGGGCACAGGTGGGCTGGGGAGTGATGGGGATGGATCTGTGTAGGGAGCAGTGGGTTGAAGTGAGGTGGCAGACTGGGATACGAGGAAGGTGGTAGGGTCTGATAGGGCTCAAAGCACAATTTGGTGCATAGCCATCTAGCCATTTATGGGTAAATGTGGGAACAACAAGGGAGAGAATGGAGCTAGGGGACATTTAGGTAGCAGGGGCAATTCATGAAAAGGGAAATGAAAGGTACTTTGGGGATATGGTGGACTATATAGGAGACATGTGTTGGGGTGCATAAAGCCAGCCTAGAAGTTAGGTCTGGAGCTGGCAGACTGTCCTCCTCTCCTCACCCCAAATTGGGTTATATTTGTTTTTGCTTGGATCTTAAACTGAATAATATGGCCATAGGTCTCCAGCATATTTATAAAAAAATAGTTTCTTTGGAATTGGAGAAAGGTATGCATTGTGTTAAATGATAATGTACCACCACCTGCATCCCCTTTATCAACATTTTAGATCCAGCTATATTTGGCAGCATGGCATAGTGGTATGGCTATCCTGGCAAAGTGATAAACACAGTCTTATTCTCAAGATATCCTTGGCCAAGAAGTCTGTCCCACCTCAAAGCAAATTTGAAATCAGCTCCACCCAAAGCCTACAAGCAATTAAGGGATCTGCTGAAATAACAACTAATTCCTTAAACTTAAAGAAAGTAAGAAAGTGTGGTAGGAAACAGAGTTGAGAGCAGTCAGTGGCTTGCCAAGGTAGTCATGAGAATGTTGCGAACTCTTGGATGCTAGTACGAGACTAAATAATTCTCCCTGGATCTGTGGAATTTGCCTATCACCACCAACTGAAAATAACCTTCAATTTTTCTTTAGTAGCAATCTTTTTTTTTCCCCCTGCAAAACAAGGGATTGTCCCTTCTTATCTCAGCTTAAATACATGTTTTTAGCCAATGTTTAATAAGAATAATGGATTAATTAAATCAACACTTAAAAAAACCCATCAGAACAGTTGGTATAGTAACCCCACAACACTTGAAACCCATTAAACTCCTAAACAAAAGCTCCCCCTGGTAGCAGAGGGAACTTGAGAATGGATCTGAAATTATAAGCACAGCGTGTTCTAAACCCAAAGAAAACAAGTTACTTTAGTCTCTCTAATAACCTTCAGAGTAGCATGTAACCTTTAAGAGTAGTCCATACCCCAAAGGGAAGATTGCTGCAGGTCATGGCTGGATGGGATGTAAACCAAAGAACAAGTTATACATAGAAAAATCTGATGTGTTACAGTGCACATCTTGGTGTTCAGTGAAAACCAAACCCACACATATGCTTTAAGTCAAATTCACACAAGGTATCACTTCTACCTTTATGCCAAAATCATCAAACAGATACCAGAAATTAAGGTTACTAAACAAGCGGTTAGACTTTCCATAGTTTTGAGAATACAGTAGCTGCTGAAGTTAAAGTGTTTTGTTCTGCTAAGTTTAAAAGTCATACCTGCTTCAGTATATTTGACTCTCTGCTCTTCATCTGGAGGTTTGGGCGGTGGCCACACAGACGGTACTCTCCTTGGAAATCTCCCTTCTATGTAATCTGATGAATGTGTGGGTTGGCTAACTGCAGCCCAAGTATACAGCTGATCTTGCTGTGGTTTGAAGAAAAAAAAAAAAAAAAAAGGAAAAGAAAAGAAAAAGGAAAGAAATAGTTGAGAAGTTCATTGTATGAAAGAACTAAAGCAAGTTCATAAATGTCAGAAAAACTGTTTCCAACATAAATAGTTCATTATCCACTTCTATATCAACACAAACATCTTGATTTTACAAGCTTTACCTCGTGATGAATCTTTTGCCTAAATCAAAGAAAAATAAAAAAAGAAAAGAAAAAAAATTGCCAAGAAATGCATTAAAAAAAATGTTGTTACTCCCTTTTTCCCTGAAGACACAACCAACTCTAATCCATCATGATCACACCTCTAAATACAGGTTCAATCCAAGGATTCAGTAAGAAAAATACTTCTTTGTAAAATCCTTAAGTGTGGCAAAGAATGCATATGCAAGGGGTAAAAGAAGGTAGACACACTTTAATTTGTCCAGTCTTTGCTCTTTGTACTACTGCTGGTCTGTTTTCCCCATTTACTTTTTCACCTTAATAGAAAAGAGAACAGAGATTTTCTTTTGAAAGTTAAATTCACTATTCCACAACTCGGGACGGATGGGATGTGCAGACCTTCACTCTCCCAGGAGAATCCCATAGCTTCTCCTGAGATACCACTGACTCTTCCAGGAGAAATTAAAGTATTGACAATAGAAAAAGGCATGTTTTTTGAATATGCACACCAATACTAAGTGAGCTCAGTGAATCAGAGCAAACAAACCCAAGAAACATTAGTACAGCTGTCACTGAACTTTCTATAACACTGGGAAGCATACTGGCAACAACTATACAACTAGCCAAGGTACTGATCTAGAAAAATCTAATATACTGGAAAAAACTATCATTAGGATAAATGTTAATATAAAACATGAAACCTCAACATTAGCAACAAGATAAAAAATATACTCATATATAAAATGACATATTTGACCTTATTTCTCACTATTCAACATCATAGTGGTTATTGCTTTTTATCTTTTGCTAGTATTATATTACTAAATTTTAAACTGCTTCTTTACCAAGTTGTCACAGTCTGCTAAGCTAAATGTCTAAAATTATAAGATTATTATATATCATTTACAGAATTCCCTACATTTCATCATAAACATGTTAAAAATGTATGTGGGGTAAGGGGAATTAACACAACTTCTACATACTTCTAATTGGATATTACATCTTCCCTCTGCCAATATATATCATAGATTTCATAGACATCAGGGCTGGAAGGGACCTCGGAAGATCATCGAGTCCAGCCCCCCACCCAAAGGGCAGGAAGTCAGCTGGGGTCATAGGATCCCAGCAAGATAAGCATCCAGTTTCATCTTGAAGGTGTTCAATGAAGGCGCTTGAACCACCTCTGGTGGCAGGCTGTTCCAGACCTTGGGGGCTTGGACAGTAAAGAAGTTCTTCCTTATGTCCAGCCCGAAACGATCTTGAAGTAGTTTGTGACCATTCGACCTTGTCATCCCTTGGGGCGCTCTGGTGAACAAACGTTCCCCCAGATGCTGGTGGTCACCCCTGATAAACTTGTAGGTGGCCATCAGATCACCCCTGAGCCTGCGCTTTTTCAGGCTAAAGAGCCCCAGGGCTCTCAGCCGTCATCGTAGGGTCTGCTTCCCTGACCTCTGATCATGCGCGTGGCTCTTCTCTGGACTCTCTCAAGCTTCTCCACATCCTTTTTGAATTTGAATTGTGGAGCCCAAAACTGGACACAGTACTCCAGCTGCGGCCTCACTAAGGCCGAGTACAAGGGGAGAATGACGTCCCGGGAATTGTTTGAGAAGCATCTATGGATGCAAGCCAGCGTTTTGGTCGCTTTACTAGCTGCCGCATCGCATTGCAGGCTCATGTTCATCTTGTGGTCAATGACGACCCCCAAGTCTCTTTCTTCCATAGTGCTAGCCAACATAGCACTGCTGAGCCTATAAGGATGCTGCGGGTTTTTTTCCCAAGGTGGAGAACCTTGCATTTATCGGCGTTGAACACCATCAGATTCTCATCC
>NW_005842532.1:1080962-1108766 GCF_000455745.1 Alligator sinensis
GTTGCCCCTGCTTTTCCTCCGGCTCCCCACATATCTGAAAAAGAACTTCCTATTGTCCTTGATGCTCAAAGCTAGCTGGAGTTCAGTTGCAGCCTTGGCTTTCCTGGTCTGCTCCCTACAGGACCGAACCAGTGCAGAATAATCCTCCTTGGAGGTGACTCCCATCCTCCACCCATCCTCCACTCCATTTGTCTTGTTCCTGAACAAGAGAACAATGATGGAAGCTTATTAAACTCTAACAGTATCAGAGACCAAGCAAATGGATCAGTTTACAGAGAAAAAAGGTATCCCCTTCTAGTTTCTGTGAAAGAAAGAAGAATGCATTAGCCTTCTCCAGAATGGGGAAAGGAATCAAAAGACTGGCATGCATGCATGCATGCAGAAAAAATAAAATAAAATAAAAAGTTCAAAACAAGTCTTATTTTTTAGCCCCAAATCGTATTAGGCTAGCCAGATTTGAACTTGATGCTTGATTCCACCTCTTTCCTGAGATTTTGTTAGTCATATGTCTCATTTGCTAACTTGCTGCACATCTGCATCCAGCTGGCTGGGCTAATCTGGTTCTTTCACTTATTAGACCCCCACCTACAAACTCTTTCATCTTGTGCACTTGTCTGTTAGGTTCCCTAGTTTGTTGGGGGGAGGTGGGGAAAGAGAGTGCTTCTGTTTACCATGGGTCAGGGATTGTTCTTCTGTAAGGTCATTAAGAAAAACAGGAGGATAGCATTTTACAGCATAATAAAAAATTCCAAAACTGAGATTAAAAAAAACCTAAAAAAACTAAAAACCTAAAGAGGAAAAATAAAAGTCACACACACACACACACACTTCAAAAAGTAACAGCAACTTCAAAATAAAACCATTTTGTATACAATGATCATGTACCAGACTATCTTTCTTTTCTACATAGTCATAAATAAATGGGTGAATTCAACTGTGCTGCCAATCCTTCCCACTGCTGTGTAGTTTCTCACTCATTGCACATGGTTCTATTTTGAAATGACTGTTACTTTCTGAAACACCCTCTCCCAAGGAGAGAAGCCAGAACAAAACTTTTGGCTCAGGCAGGCTGATCTGCTTTCATTACCATTAGGTTACATGCAAACTATAATTTAAGCAATGGCAGAAAAAAGGCTTGAATTTTTCTTAGAAGTTCTTCCCAGTTATATGAACAAAAAATGATTAGACTGAGAGGATTAGATGGATACAAAAGCATAAGCCTGGAGTCCAACAGCAGGTGATGTTTTGGTGTTTCTTTAAGAAAGCAAAAAGGGAAAGAAATATGAAAAAAGCCTCCCAAAGATATTTCAAGTAAAACTTCCTAAAACATAGCAAAGTTGTTAACAATAAATAAATACATTGTAATTTTTTTTTAATTGAATTATAAAAGATACGAGAGATTTTAAAAATCTCAGTATACCTGGAAACTATATTATTAATGAGGTTTCTTAGTGAGTAATACAATGTGAAGTCTTTCTGTATTCACTTCTGTATTTTATAATTAACATCATGTGACCTGGTTAGAGGCTTCTGGCTCAGGATGTGTAATTATTTTTTCGCATATACTATCCCATGCTTTCATTTTCATAATTCAACCTAGGTGACATGGGATGATGAGTTTCAACCAGGCAAAACAGTTATGCTCTTCTCAAAAGAGCAATTTTAAATGTCGCACCATCTCAGGGAACTTTTGCCATATTTAGAGAAACTGCTGTACCAAACTCACACGTAACAAGATATGTAATTACATCAGAATACTCTATACTCCCCAATGGAATACCAAACATGAAAAAAAAAAGAACCTGGGACTGAAACTGCGCTTGTAAATGTCTAGGGTTTATTGCTTCATACCTTCACTGGACAAAATAAAAGGTTATTCTCCATTCCCATGCTCTTCAAAGGCTGACTAAGCAACTGAATTTCCTCAGTCACTAAAGATGCTTCCAGATTTGATTTTCTTGGCCCCCTCTGTCTTTAGTTTCTTAATACTTAATTCAATGGTCTGTCTTTTTCAAAGAAACAGCATGTGCATTAAGTGGCATTCACATAGTAACTGAAAAGCTTTGAAGAAACAGCCATTTAGTTCAGTGATTAGTACCAAACTTAGTAATGCTGCTACAGAATAAGCCACCATAAAAGTTAACAGATTTTTTTTCCACACTTGCCTTTCTTACAAGTCTACACAAATGTGTGAATTTTTATATTCGATCATCTCATTCGGAACAACTTAATTTCAGAAGGCTATTTCTGGCCTCCCTTGTCTATGCTGCATTAAACTTTATAAGCACAGCTGATAAAATCTCTTACCATGATCAAACTTGGAGAAGCTTTGGAGTTTCCACTTCATCCTGCTCAGAATCAGCTACTTGCTAAAAAGTAGCATAAGAAAAGAATATAATAGGAAAAGAAAATAATAATCCACTCTTTGAATCATGCTATTCTTTATTCTTCTGCAGACTTCATTTCTAAGGAGACACATGGCAAGCTAACTTCTCTAACAGCTCAGCATGACTAAATTTAATGTCAGGAACAGAATCCCTGCTTCCATATAGCCTTATGCAGTCATTCCCTCTGCTTTTGTTAAACTGCAGAATGCTCACACATGGGTGAGGCAAGCAGTCTGCAGAATCTAAGGATAGCTTGTGTCAGTGTCTGATCAATAAACATTTAGTGGCTCTATTACCTTTTATAGATGCCACTGCTCAGAATTATTCCAGCACTTTCAAATCTGCAGTTCAAATCTCTCCCCTTCCTGTCCCCCGCAGGCTAATGGTGAAGTTGATGTCTCTATGCTTAAGCCAGCCTTCAGCTCATTAACACTGATTACAGCTATAACAAACGGGGGGAAAAATAAATTAATGCTACAAAAAAATTGTCACAAAAGAATTGTTCCTTAAAGTGTCTGAACAACAACAAAAACCCTACACAGACTTAAAAAATCACCAGTGATTTCTGTTGGTTTTTCTAATGACATGTAGGAATCAAAGGACAGAAAAGGTATGATTCTATGCAGCAGTTATGCACTCATTACCACGCACTTGCATGTTTTGTTGACTGTCAGATAGGGATACACTGAAAGATCAAGGACCAAGAAATCTATAGTCTGAAATGGTTAAAAAAAAATGTATGAGCTGTGTGGATGTGTAACTGAAATCAATTTATACAGGCCTGTCCAAACTGGTTGCTAAAAGCTTAAGTCAGCAACACAAGCCCTAAAAAAAAATCTTAACAGATGCCTTTATGATACTTTTGGATAACAGTCAAGAAAAAAAAGTTTAAGGACTAGACTGTATGCCATGGGAAGAGAAGGAAAATACAGCGCAGAAGCATATTTGTCCTAGCAGTAATAGCCTTAAGTCTTCCAACCTCAGCACCTCCTAAGACAGAGGTATCCAACCTATACTTACACCAGTGTAAGCTTCTCTACAGACACCACCTTACCTACATCAGTATCAAGTAACAATAGAATTGTGTTATATTTCTGTATGCAGCTCCACTTCATATGGGGCTAGAATCACTAACATGGGTGACTGGTGCCTCCTGAGTCAGGGCAGGCACTTACCCCCCTCAGCAGCCAGTCAGCGACTAGGAGGAGGGGAGATGTCCCCCCACAGCCAATCATGCTAATCACTTCTGGCCAATCACGCTGACCTGAAAGTGCCAGCGGCATGCCCGAAAGTGCCAGCGGTGCTTCTCCTGGTGCCCCCACACCCTGGCCAGTGCTCTCAGGGGGGCACCAGGGCTCCTGCCTGCCCCCAGCCCATCGCTTAAGTGGGCAACACTGGCTATCAGGGGGTGCACGTGCACCCCCTGTGCATCACCAATGATCACTAAGGAAAACTGTCCAAGAACTATGACTGCATTCAAAGTTCCCTGAACAGAGGGGGAACAGCAAGAGTTGGGATAAGTACAAATGCTCCTTGTACCCTCTTCTATATTTGTATGTGGCTGTATCCAATACAGCCTGTTGTCACAAGGTAGAAAAAAGGTACCAGGTCTGGTACAGACTATACCAGGTCTACTTGTATATATAAATTGGAAATGCTAACTTTTGGAACTTTGTTCTTTTTTTTAATTAAAAAAAAATTGTATACATCATATCAGCTATATATGAACTATGCATTTTATACATGTCTGTTACAATAAATAATAAACATGAAAAGAAAAAAAGAGGATGTAAAAGGGAGGCATAGAAGAAGAAAAGTATGCAAGGACTATTATTTATTACCTAATTAATCTAAGAATTTTCTCCAAATTACAGTAAACTTTCCATAGCAGTTAAGCCTGATAAATAGGGCTCTCTCCAGAGATAACAGTTGTGCCATTTCATAGCACCAGATTTCATCCTTTGGAGATGTCCTACTCTTCTAATGCAGTCGTATAATTTTGCATGTGGCTAATAAAGTTCAGTGTAAGAGTGTAATCTAGGTGTAATTCAGCTTGAATTCTATAGGGATATACCCAAGAATACACATACATGCCAAAGGTATCAGTACTGTGTTCAAACTATGTTAACTCAAGTTAGAATGTCTTTCCAAAAAGAAATGACAATAAGGCATAGCCAAAACACGTGACTAATCACTGCCTGCAATGCATCACATCTCCATCATTCCCGTCTAGATACCTTTAAGAGTGTTATGTATAAGTTGTTACATTGGCCCAGGAATTGCAGGATGGAAAAGCAGATCTGTAGGCAAGGCTCTGCTTTCTGAATAAAAAAGCTTGTTTATAAATAAACAACTTCTATAAAGTTTAACTTCTTGGTCTTTTGAGAACAACACATGGTACCTGGAATAGGGTGTGAAGACAGACAAAAAAATGGAGCATCTCAGAATTCCAGAGGGGCTAAAGCTGGCCAGTAATGCAGGAGAAAACAGGAAGAAATTTAAGTAGAGCTTCACCATATATCTGACAGCTAGTGGAGCTACAGAGAAGGAAGATTCATTTAAAGTAACTATTTTTTTTAAATATAGTAGGCCCAGAAGCTCTGTCTCTATAATAGGCTACAACTGTCAGAAGCAGAACAGAAAAGCTATAACACAGAAATAAAAAGTTTTAGGAATATTGTATAGCCAAACAAAATGAAACCTTAGAATGGTATAATTTACACATGAGTTGGCAGAAAGAATGTGAGACAATAGAGGAATTTGTTGAAGACCTCAGACTGCTGAGTCAGACAGGCAACTTTGGAGGCCTAAAAGAGTCTGTGATCAGAGACTAAATAGTATTGTATGGGAATACAAGGAATACAAACCTCAGGAAAAGACTGCTAGAGGATCCTGAGCTTAATTTGGAAAAGGCAGTTAGAATGTGGCAAGTGGCTGAAATAACAAATGCTAAGCTGCAGAAGGTGGATAAAAAAACAGAACAGTTGAACTAGATGGGATTACAAGACTGCAAAAACTTAAGGCAACACACAAACAATACAGAAAGGAGGACCTCGCTATGAAGCAGGCAAGCTTAGGCCAAAGAGAATTGTTTAAAACACAACAGTCAGCTGCTGATGCTCTGAGGGGTACCACAAATCCATGCTATGCCCTGCATTTGGTAACTGCTGCAACAGATGCACAAGATTCAATCACTTTTTAAGAGTTTGTAGAAAGGAACAGGATGCAACACAAAAGAAACAACAGGTACATCATCTATGCAATGAGGAAAAGGAAGAATTCCTCATTGGCACAATGCAAGACATAGTTAATTCTTCTGAGGATTGGACAATCACCATGGACACCGATGAATGAATGATGACTTTTAAATTAGATACAGGGGCACAGGTCAAAGTATACCAGAACACATTATTAAAAAAATGAAAACTAAACCTGTGTACTATGAGAATAAGAAAGACTTAGAGCATAGAATGGGAATATAATTGTGTCCAAGAGTGTCTGTGCAGTGCATGTTAGATACAAGGATCATATAGTAAACATTCAGTTTGTAACAGTCCCAGGAATGCTAATATTAATTACTGGATTGTGAATGTGTAAAACTCTAGGGTTGATTAAGAGAACAGATGCCATTGAGGGACTAGAAAGCAAGAACACAGAAGAACAGTTTTATGATGTGTTTCAAGGCATAGAGAAACTGTCAACTGAGTGCAAGATAGAGTGAAGAAAGCCAAAAACTCCCACCATACATGCTCCAAGAAATGTTCCCCTTGTACTACGGGAGAAACTGCAAAAGGAATTAGACAGATTAGTTAACACAGACATAATACAAAAAGTAGAGCAACAAGCTGTTTGGGTTCATTCTCTGGTAATAATAATAATAATAAAAAAAAAGACAGATCCTTAAGATTGTGTCTGGATCCTAAGCAAATGAACAGGTACATCAAAAGGGAGCATTTTCCCATTCCATCTCTTTTTGGCAATGTGGCAGAAGCTAAGTATTTCTCCATTTGGGATGCCTCTTCTGGGTTTTGCCAAGTGCCTAGAAAAGAATAGCACTAGATTATGTACCTTTAATATGCCCTTCAGAAGGTATTCTGGAAAGGCAGCTGGCAAGCTTTCAGGGAGGGGCAGAATAGAGGGACAGCTCTAAATCCCCATTGTCCTGCCCCCCCGGCAAACTGAGACACAGCCTCTTTCCTACAACTAGCAGGCATGAGGCTTCCAGTTCTACTGGCAGCAAGGAGAGGGGAGCAGTGCCATTGCCTGAGTCTGCATCCCCTCCAATAGCACCAGTCATAATCCCCCCCCCCCCACCATAACAGCAAGCAGCACCAGCATGACAGTCTCCTCCACCCCCATTTCACTTCCCAGCCTGAGCCTTCCAGTGCCAGAGGAAGAGCTGGAGCTAGATCTGAGTGCTGCAGTGAAGGAAATTCTGTGCAAGGATGGGGAATCATCTCAGTTTGTGCTCCAAGCTCCTCAAGTTTCCCCTAGAGCCAGGTCTCCTTCCCCAGAAGGCAATTTGGAGGAGGTTGAGGTAGAGGCTGTGGAGGCTAGAGGCTCAGCTGAGTCTATTCCTATTGCTGTTCCTCTACCTGCTGAGGCAGCAGAAAAGGCAGCATCCTCACATGCACCCGTACCCCAGAAGCAGTGGGGTAGTGTGGTCTGGGATCATTTTCAGCTGGCAGATGATCCTACACATGCTATCTGCCTGCACTGCCAAGTCAAAACCCACTGGGGCAAGGGAGCAAAACACATGAGCACCACGGGTATGCTGATGCATCTCTGCAGGCACTACTCCCTTGCCCTTGCTCCTCCTCAGCCTGGCATAAGTGGGAGCATGCCCAAAGGGAAGTTCCCCTCTCACTCCAAAGCCCATGTCCTCACAAACCAGAGGCAGGCCACCCTTGAACAATGGGGGAAAGGCGGGCACAGAGCAGGGTACATTCCCAAGGCAAGCGAGGTGACTCAGAGCATTGGGGAGATGCTTGCTGTGGATGGCCAGCCTTTCTCCTTAGTTGAGAGGCCAGGGTTCAGGCGGCTCATGGTGCTTGCGGTCCCATTATAAAAAGTGCCCGCACGCACCACCTTCGGCAGGACAGTGGTGCCCTCCCTGTAGTAGGGATGCAGGGAGTATTTGAGGGAGGAGCTGTGCATGGTAGGTCCATAGGTGGCCTTACACTTCACCTCGGACATCTGGAGCAGCTGGGGTGGAAATCATGCATACCTCTCCCTCACAGGGCACTGGTGTGACCAGTCAGGCTGCCGGTGGGCTCTCCTTCAAGCTTAGGTGATGGACAAGTCCCACACAGCAAGGGAAATCATGGGGGCCATGATCCAGGAGGTTGATGAAGTGAAGTTCATAGGCTCATCAGTGAAAAGTGGTTTGTAAATTCCCTTTGAGGACCAGGCCTGAGAGATTGGAGACAGGTACTTTGGTGTTCTTGTCTTTGATAGATTTTTGGTGTGCACTCATTCTGGTACTTAGTTGTTGCTTGGTGTCTCCTACATATTTTCCATCAGGGCATTTGGTACCCTGATGGAGATATGTATTGTGACAATATCTCCATACAGGAGAAACTGTTGGCAGGTTTTGCATGTCTTGTCATGGCATGGTCTGGATCCATTCATTGTGTTTTGGACTGTAGGAAGTTGGCTTCTGGTGATGAGGTTAGTGAGGTTCAGTGCTTATTTGAATTTACAAACCACTTTTCACGGACAAGCCTATAAACTGCACTTCATGAACCTCCTAGATACAGAAACTCATGAACTCAATAGAAACATTGGAATTCTGACACACCACAACCTGCCAGACGTCTGACTCCCGAGGTACTTCTCCACTTTTACCTGTGCTGATACATCCCCCTTTTCCCCTACCCCAGCCTGTCAGCTGAGGGGCAATTTTTGAAATGTCTATCACATGTTAAAAAAGAAAAACATAAAACAAGCTCTGAGAAAATTGCAATTAAAAAATCGTTTCCTCTTTGATAACTCAAAATTGATTTTGCATCCCTTCACAAAGTTCAGCAAGACATTACAATATTCCTATTCTATGTCAGAACAAATACAAAAGCTTTCAAAAGTATTCATGTGTACGCACACACAGAAAACATACCCTGACCCTTCTTGATTTTGGAGATTCTGAGTCTCCCATACACTAGGTACATGTTATATTTCCTTCCTGTCTGCTAAATATTACCAGTTTATCAGTTTGGATAAACTGAAAACTAAAACTTTATTCTGGAAATACTGTTGCTGTTACAGAATCACTAACTGGGCAATTTTTGTCAAGTAAAACTTATCAACATTATTAAAAGGGGGTAACGGGGGGGGGAAGCTGGAGGAAGAGATAAAGTGACTCAGATTTGTGAATAAAAAGAAAAAAGACTGCAGCACAATGGAAACACTGAAATCCTTGGAGACTGCTGATCACTGGAAAGCAGGGGAAGAGGTGGGTTCCAAGCACTTCAAGATGTTACTCGGTCCCTTTTAATTCAGTGCCCAGAACTTGTGCCCCATATACCCCATCCTAGTTATGCTACTGGCTTTATTGCTCTCATGATCATAATATGAAGTCAGGAGTCACCAGATGGCACTGTTACATAATCTTTCCAATCTATTTTTAACGTGCAAATACTATATTGTCCTTGAAGAAATGCTCTGCTGTTGTTAATTTTGTGATAGTTTCTTTGAGCAGAAAAGGTAGCAGGAAGCGTTCATATTTCTATGCAACATACCCAACGTCTGGAAACATATTCAGTTCTTGGAGCGAAGTTGCTCTCCAGATATTCTGGTTGAAACGCCTAAAAAGGGGGGTTGCCTACATGCTGTTTGACCAGTTTTGTTCAAAGACTGATCCAAAGAGCACAAGAAAAATTATACCAAAAAAAAAAAAAAAAAATCCTGTTTCTCAATTTCTCTTCTAATTGTAGAATAACTTGCAAAGCCCCACTATCAGCTACTAGTTAGCAGAATGCCAAGAGCACTGTTATACTTTTAAGTATCTGTACAGTCACAACGAAGCAGAAGAGAACAGAAGAAAACTTATTCTCATGCAGTTCCCTATTTCTGCAGCCAAACAATGTATTGCTTTCTGATTTATCAGGAAGCATTATCTCTTGGTGCACTACCAGTTTTTCTACCATAACCTAAAAAAAGAGACATTTCTATCCTAACTTGGCAAACATTCCTTACATATAAATGATTACAATGAGAACAGCAGTATAGGGTCAGGTACAGTAAGAGAGGATATAAGATTATCCTTTTACTATTTCACACTTACTTTAAAACGGGAAGATCTTTAATACATCAAGGAAACCTTACTTTGAAAACACAGTAATGGCAAAACTTGAAGGAAGCACTGTGATACAAGTTAGCAAAACTAATACTATGACAACAGGACAGAATAACCAAATAAAGCTGGATGCCTCAGCATGAGGCAACAGCAAATCTTAAAGTAAGGCTGAAGCTGATCTTTGAGATTTTTTTTTTGTGGTAATAGTTTACCCTAAGTAGTTGCATCTGGAGCACAGTATAAATTAAACTCCCTAAAAACCCCCCAAAAAAACAAAAAAAGAAAGTTTCTTAATTCATTTGTAATGGATGCACACAGTGTACTCAGGGAAACTTTCCAGACTTTGGGTATGTACATAATGTTCTCAGGACCCAATCTATGACCATGCAGATTACTTGAAGCCACGTGACCATAGATCAGGCCCTGTTCCCATAAATATTCACCAGTGCTGGGAACGTGAACTAAGCAAGTCAGGGTAGGGTGGAATGGGAGTTAGTTTGGGGGAGGGCCTAGCAGGTCCTTGATCAGGGACTGGCAAATCTGCCTAGGTAGTTAATGGGTCTACAGGGGGAGGTTATCTGTCTGAGGTTGAAGAGGCCTTGGGTCTGGGTTTTATCAGCCCTGTAGCTGTGTCCTGAATATGTACAGATGTTTGATAGATTGGGAAACCCCATTATCACTTAGTTCACTTCCTCAGGTGAATTAAAATGGCCCATGTGAATTAATTTAGTTTACCTCCTCAGGGGAACTAAGTTAGATCACGTAGGCCATTTTTTGCCTGATCTAATCTCCCTGAACATCTATGTAGATTGGCACTTAAATCAACCTAGTTAGGTCAGTCTAAATGAACATCTGTACATACCCTTTGTCTTCTTCAAAAACTCCAATATAAGGAACTTTAACAAAACAAAAAAATAATATACAAAATCGCTCAAACAATTAGATGAAAACTCAAAATTATTTGAACTATAATATCTGTCTTATGGACAAAGAATAAATAACTGTTCATGGTGGATTCTAAAAAAAGAAAGAAACCAGACCATTGGGAAGAACTCATGCATGCTTCATTTTATATAGTCTGAATTGGCCAGCCTGCCATAGGTAGAGTAAAATTAAGAACTTGAAATTTACTTACTAAGAATAGTACATCTACAAGATGGTATTTACATTCTCCTCCCTTCCCCCTCCTCCCCCCACTCTGTCCCATGTCCCCGCTGTCATGGCAGTGCTCCATCGCACCGTCTCCTGTTCTAATGCTCTTGGAGCACTCTGACTGGTTGTTTCAGTCAGCCAATCAGACTGCAAATAAAGCAAGACAGACAGACAGACGGACATAGGCAGGCAGACAGATGCTTTTATAATATTAGAATAACAACTGATACAAAGAAAGGATAACATCCCTCTAACAAGTTGTCACACTTGCACTTCACAACCTTACTCATTTCATTTTTATGATAAACATTTTATTGACTATATATTAGATTTAAATGTCTGAATTTCCTAAAGCATTTGAATTCTGAAGACAACTTCATTCTTAAGGCTAGAGAGCTTAAACTAAATGGAAACAGGTTAAAGATGCAGTGTAAGACAGGCCAAAAAGGTTCAAGCCACAGAAGAATATGTAACGTAAAAGTGATCAGAAAGGAACTGGTACTTGTTGTACCATTTCTGACACTATTATGCCAGAGTAGGGATGGCACTACATGCTACTATGCTACAGTAGGAACTCTACAATTTCTTACATTGAACGTATAACTTTAGTTATCTGAGTGTTTGTAGTCTCAATGCTACTTCTGAAATAATACTGTCATTAAAATCTTTAAAGGATGGGGTAGAAGCCAATGATCACACAGGTCCACATCAGTCAAACATTTCACTTTTGACAGAAATCTGTCGTCTAATTAATATGACTGAAGCAGAATGTCTAGAATCTTGCTGAAATGAGATCTGGAATTTCTCTTATATCCATAGCCATAGCAATGAAGTTTGGTGCTCGTGGCAAAGCCAGCAGTGCCTGAAGTGCCACCCATGGAAGCCACCCTTCCCTCATCCCTGTGCCCCAACAAATGAGCCTATTGTGGCTCTGTCCCATGCCCCACCCTGGCTGGCCAGCACCTGTTGGCTCCCCTTCACTTCAGCACCTGGGGAAGTCACTCTGCTTGCCCCCCCTCCCCAACCCTTGCTGCAGCACCTCTTATATCTGACTCCAAATTTGGACTAGCCAAAAAAGTAAGGATCAGCTGTAATATCTTGCTTAACCATTGCTTATTTTCTCAAGCACAATTAGAAAAGAACAGGAAAACTTAGGAAGCAGCTGTATAAATTTTAGAATAAAAGGAACTGAAGTTGTGAAGTGCTGGAAAACTGAGATGTCATTACTTGTTACTCTGTCATTCAAGATAGATCAAACTGTGGTTACACAGCATATTATCATGCAGAGATTTAATTAAGGAAAATAAAAGGAGAGAGTCAATTCAAAAAAGAAGAATAAGAAACATAGCTCAGCCACTACACTCCCTTCCCTTCCAGGCCTTTTCCCTATATTTAAAAGGAAAAAAATGTTTCTCCTGTATTTAATGCTATATTCAAAAAATAAAATTGAGAAAGGATGAAGTGGATTACCTAACTCTATGGTAGATACAAAAGAGCTTAGTATATACAAATACACTGTGAAAATACATCAAACAAAAGAACTGAGGGGAAAAAAAAAAAAAAACACTCAGAGAATATTTTCTCTAACCACCTTTGACAACCTTCACCCCTTGAAGCTGCAAAGGATAGATTCAAAATACCCCTTCAGAAGTGTCATTTTAGGTCTCTTCTGACTTATATCCCTTATAACTTCCAGAGTGTCTACAGTTGTCCATTATAAAACTTTTCAAAAGAATTATCCTGGCACATGTTCAGGAAGGGCCAGCAGGGGAGGTTATGCTCAGGGGCAACCAGCATGGGTTCATTAGGGCCAGGTCTTGTCAAACCAACCTGGTGGCCTTCTATGACCTGGTCACCAAGTCCTTGGATGCAGGTGTCGCAGTGGATATAGTCTTTCTGGACTTCAGGAAGGCCTTCGACATGGTCTCTCACCCCATTCTCAGGAAGAAACTAAAGACAGTGGTGTTAATGCCTACACAGTCAGATGGGTCACTAACTGGCTGGAGGGCCGCACCCAGAGGGAGGTGGTGGACGGGTCTTAATCAACCTAGAGGGATGTGGGTAGTGGGGTTCCCCAGGGCTCGGTCCTCATGCTTGTGCTGTTCAATATCTTCATCAGTGACTTGGGTGAGGGGGTAAAAAGCACCCTGTTCAAATTCGCAGATGACACTAAGATGTGGGGTGAAGTAGGTACACTAGCAGGAAGGAACAGGCTGCAAGTGGATCTAGACAGGTTACAGGGGTGAGCCGATGAGAACAGGATGAGGTTCAACACTGACAAGTGCAGGGTAATGCACCTGGGGAGGAAGAAACAGCAGCACACCTACAGGCTGGGGAATTCCCTTCTCGCCAGCGTCGAGACAGAAAAGGATCATGGAGTCATCATTCATGCCATAATGAACATGGGTCGACAAAGTGGGGACGTGGTCAGGAAGGCCAACCATACCTTGTCGAGCAACCACAGATGCATCTCAAGCAGGTCCAAGGAGGTGATCCTCCCCATCTATGCGACACTGGTCAGGCCGCAGCTGGAGTACTGTGTCCAGTTCTGGGCACCACATTTCAGGAGGGATGTGGCCAATATGGAGACAGTCCAAAGGAGGGCCACCCACATGATCAGGGGTCAGCAGGGCAGGCCCTATGAGGAGAGGCTGAGGGACCTGAACCTGTTCAGCCTCCAAAAGAGAAGGTTGAGAGGGGATCTAGTGGCAGTCTACAAACTAGTCAAGGGGGACCAGCAGGCATTGGGAGAGTCCCTCTTCCCCCGAGCAATCCCAGGAGTTACAAGAAACAACAGACACAAGCTAGCAGAGGGTAGTTTCAGGCTAGACATTAGGAGGCGCTATTTCATTGTCAGGGCGGCTAGGACCTGGAACCAACTTCCAAAAGAAGTGGTGCTGGCTCCTACCCTGGGGGTCTTTAAAAAAAGGCTGGATGAACATCTGGCCAGGGTCATTTGACCCCAGTACTCTTTCCTGCCACAGCAGGGGGTTGGACTAGATGATCTCCTCAGGTCCCTTCTGACCCTACCAACTATGAAACTATAAGACTTAAATGCCAGTGGGAAACACCTATATAAATTAAATATCTTATTCTGGAGACCAGATCTGTTGGCCTTTGCCAGAGGCGGGCAATTATTTTTGGTGGAGGGCTACTTAATGAGTTTTGGTGAATTGTCGAGGTCCGCATGAGTAGTCCCACCCCTTGACAGTTGCCTCGCCCCCTTTTCACCATCTTGAGCCTGGAAGTTCCACCCCCTAACCCCTGAACTTTGCCACTGGAAGTCCTTCCCCTTGCCCCCCAGAAATACTTCTTTTGGGAGAGGGGGTTGCCATCTTGGAACCAGAAATAAAAAACCCAAATCATACACTAAGAGTCAAACAACTACTAGAACATATTATAATTTTATTACAAAAAAACATTTTTGTCATGATTTGTGTTTGTGTAGTGTAAATAGAGGTGATTGCATAATAACTCAAACATAAATTCTTAGTTTGGTATAATGTATGCGTGGTGTGTGGGGGGTATGTGTGTACAGTATATGTGATCTGTGTGTATGATAGATGTGTATGGTGGAGTGTGGGAGGGTTGTGAGGGGGTGTGGCTCTGTGTGGGGGGCATAAGGTATGTTGGGGGCTGCATGTGTGGGGGGGTGGAGGCAGGGTGTAGGCATGAGGGAGGTTGGGGGGGTGTGGTGATCCCTCCACACTCCTCCCATGGTGCAGCAGTAGGCAGGGCACTCAGGGTACAGGTGCCCAATGGGGCACAGTTCTGGCCAGTGCTGCACATCACAGTGAGGGGAACAGCGTCAGAACAGCTGCCTGTATCACCGGCACTCCCTGCCACTCATGAGCATTCCCTGGACTAACACAGCAGGGAGGGAAGCCCCACGTGCTGGGGCTGCCCAGCAGAAGAGAGAAGCCTCAGGTGTTGGAGCTGGCTGCCTCCCTGCAGGGGCTGTGCTGCACAGGAGGGAAGTTGCAGGCCGGGAAGGCAGATAGAAACTTCAGGCTCTGGATCTATCTGGTGCTGCACAGCTCTGGCAGAGAAGACACTTTATCAAATTAATCTTCTGCAGTGAAGTGTGGGTTCAACTAGTCTTTAATTTATTTCTTCACAGGCACTAAAAAACATTAGAGGAATGATGCTCCAAGTAGATCAAATGGTGTGGGATAGAAGGAAGGAAATGTTCAAATCTAGTTCAATTACAGTAATTTTACTCTTGTACTTTTACTAATTGAACCTGCGCTTCACTGAGGAAGATTAATTTGATATTTTTTATTGTTTATAAACTTTTGCCAAAATCATTAGGGCTGTGCGCCAGGCGCTGATTTGATTTGGAGGAGACTTGGCCCAATTTGGCGACTGACTCTCTGAATCTGAATTGAATTGGGAGAGCAATAAAAAGGTTCAAGTCAATTTGGAAAAGATTTGGAGAGCTTCGGAGATTTGAACAGTCCCTACTTGCTGCTGCAGGGAGCTGGACCTGGGCTCCATGCCAGTAAGTGCGGGGGCGGGGGCTGGAGGAGAGGGGAATCCATGGGGGGACCCCCACCAGGCCCCATCCCCTGCCTGCTCCCCCAGCCACCTTGAACACCCCCCAACTCCTGCCCACTCTCCCAGCCCCATCATTGGCTGCCCTACCTGGCCCCAGGGTTCCAGCACTTAGAAGAAAAAAAAAAAGCCCCGTACTCACTGGATGCTTCAGGGACCATCAGGGCTTCTGGGGGCTTGTGGCAGAGCCTGCCATGCAGTGCAGGGCAGTGGGGGACAGCAAGGATTGCGCCCCCCCCACCTAGCAGGAGTCAGCGGCTGCAGGGCTTTTTTTTTTCTTTCTTTTTTTAAAGATCCAGGATGCTGGAGCTGGGTGGGGGACACAGCCTGTTTGAGGGGTCTTCCCTGCCAGGGCTGCACAGCACCAGAAAGAAACTTCAGGCTCTGGGGCTATCTGCCTTCCTTGCCTGCAGCTTTCCACCTGTGTAGCATAGGCCCTGTAAGGACAGCCAGCTCCAGCACCTGAGGCTTCTCTCTGGTGCTCTGCAGCCCCGGCAGCAAAGACACCTGGCTGCAGCACACGGGGCTTCCCTCCCTGGTGTGCAAGTGCAGAGAATGCACATGAGAGGCAGGGAGCACCAATGATACAGGCAGCTGCTCTGAGGCTATGACCCTTGCTGCATTATGTGGCACTGGCCAGAGCTGCACCCCACTGGGCACCTGCACCCTAAGCACCCCACCTGCTGCAGCACCATGGGAGGAGTGTGGAGGGGTCCCCATACCCCCCCAACCTCCCTCACACCTGCTCCCACAATCCACATATACACAACTCCCCAACACACCATGTGCCCCCCACACACAGACACCCCCCTCACAACCCCCCCACATACTTCCACACATCACATATACCACAAACACATACCCCCCCACACACCGATACTACACATACCCCACATGCACACCATATACAAAACTAAGAATTTATTTTTGAATTATGTAAATCACCTCTATACACACTAATCATGACAAAAATATTTTTGTAATAAAATTAAAATGTTATAGTAGTTGCTTGACTTTTAGTGTATGATGATTTTTTTTATGGTTCCAAGATGACAACTCCCACTCCCAAAAGGAGTATTTCTGGGGGGCAAGGAGAAGGACTTCTGGTGATAAAAGTCAGGGTCTAGGGGGTGGGACTTCTAGTTCCAAAATGGTGAGAAGGGGGTGTGGCTCGTGTCAAGGAGTGGGACTACCATGCAGACCTCGACAGCTCACCAAAACTCATTAAGCAGCCCTCCACCCAAAATAATTGCCCATCCCTGGCCTAGGCCAACATTTCTGGCCTCTGGAATGAGAGATTTAATTTATATAAATAATTGTCAAATCACTGCTTAGAGAAAGCATTTAGTTTGAGACAAATTCTTAAAGTTCCCTCCCAACCATACTAGGCGTCCTTGGGCAAGTTATACAACTACTGTAGTCCCCTTAAGTATAAGAGACTGAATTTAAGCATTTCACAAAGGTATTGTGAGGATTAATGAATATTAATACACAGAGATGCATTACCTTGATCCAAGGAAGCTAAAACAAGGGTAACTCAAGTTTTGGGCTCTGCAGGACAGATGAATAGTGTGGGGCTGGTCTGTAGGCTGGACAAGGGCCTGTGCCAACCCCTTCCAAACCATGGACTCCAAACATATGGCTCCAAGGCCCTGCACACCCAATCTACCATGCAACACTGTAACCCATGATACTCCCCGCCATGGGCCAGATGACACAGCATTGGGGGCCAAGCATCCCTGAGCCAGAATAAAGACACATGCTAACCATAACGCTATGTGATAAAGCTCATACCTACATTGAATAACTAAGAAGTAGGTGTGCTGTATAAGACTACAACATTATTAAAAGAATGGTAGCAGGTAAACTGTTACCTTACTACTTCTCCATAATATAAACAAGTGGAGCAGTTATAATGCTCAGGTAAAGTGCTATATGGCTGCAGGCAGATCATAGATGTAGATGACAAAGTAGTTAAAATGTCAACATTTCTATTCTACTGTGAGCAGTGATTGGAAGTTTCAGGAAAAGGGAAAACAATCAGACAAGAAGACCTAAAATAGACATCCCATTCATGCTGTGTGGAGTTTCAGACCTGGCTGCAATGTTTAGCAACCCACTAAAAATGAAGAGTTATACTACAAAATGGTAAAGCCAGGCAGTACAGAATGCCATTGGGGCAAAACTTGTCATATGCCATCAAACATTAAGGGAAAGACAATGCAACTATTTCTATCTTATTTTGTATTTTAAAATCTAGATTTATCCCATCATCAAATAATACCAACCTGTTGTCCAAGGTTTAATTACCAACAATTATTACCACAAGGTAACTTTAATTATTCAAGGAAAGTACTGGTTTCTAAGCACATTTTAATGAATCATAAGCCACTGATAATGACAATTCTTAAGGAAGGCTAATAATTTTTTTTCTGTAACTTACATCAAATGTAGGTGTGCTTTGCTGTGCATTCTGATTACATGGCTCTCTGAAACAGTCGCTGAAGGGAAGCAGTAGACCCATTGCAATAATCCGAGAACATAGCTTCTCTGCTTCTTCCTGTGGTGCATTCTCCTGCTGGCTGAACAGCTTTTCCAACAGAGTTCGCCCTGCCAAGTTAATATAATAGATCATCAATAACCTGTAACTATGTAGAATTCATAAAAAAAAGCTTAAGGAATCCTTTCCAATGCATTAAAAAATCTCCACAGCATAATACTGTGAATATCAGGTTTACCAGTATACTATAAAATTCAGCTGAAAACCACCTCCCATAGCATACTCTTTTGTGTGATGGTTAAGAATAATTTGGACTGAAGTTGCATTTTTACTAGTTTGGGATTTTAGAAGGAAAAATTATAATAGTTGATTCAAGTGACCTAACAGCTTTACTGTACAGATAAAAATATTGAGGTGCCATTCTAAAATCTGTTTCCCAATATGAGGCCCACAAACAAATCATTTAGACTCAGCCACTTAGCTTTACCACAGGTTTTCCAAGGCCAAGTGTATACTGAATCATCTTCCAGATGGGGAAAGTGAGTTACTATCCAAAGGTGAAGCAACTTAAAGTTAGGACCATGTTGCATGTCACACTTAATGTGTTAATATAACTGTTAACTGCACTTAAAATGTGAGCAGCCATGCATTCAAGCAACAAAACAGGTGCTAAGTGCAATTATATTGTAGCAAAGTTTCATGGGAGTTATCTCCAGGTCATATTAAATAACACATGTTCACTTATCATCTAATGGCTCCAAAGAAATAATAAGATTCAAGATTCTGGTGCAGTGTGGGGGCTGGCAACAGGACTGTAACACTCCTCCTCTCCCCACACCCCCACCCCAGTTCAATTCCTCATACCCTCCTTCACCCACTGCCAGCAGCAGAGACCCAGGTTGCCCCAGTGTGCCAGGGCAAGGGCTTCTTAGGTAGGTAATGCAAACTCCAGCCCTATCTAAAGCAGGCTGAGATTGTAGTAAGCATTACTGTGCCATATTTGAAGTTAGAATGCATTCTAACCAGTCACATAGTAATGCTTACTACAGTCTAAATAAAAACACGTGCCAAATGTCCTTGAGACAAGACACTTACACAGTAAACAATTTTAGAGTCAAGAATGGTCTGGTCTCAAACTCCTCTGCTCTCAAAGTCCTAGCTTCAGCCTTTACTATCAAGAGGACCACACAAAAAGCCCATTATGATCTTTAAGAGGTGCTCCATTTCTTCCTCTCCATTTGGCACCAGTGAGGTCACATCTGGAGTACTGTGTCTAGCTTTGGATCCCCCTTACAGAAAGGATGTGGACAAATTGGAGAGAGAGCTCAGTGGAGGGCAACAGAAATGGTTAGGGGGCTGGAGCGCATGACTTCTGAGAAGAGGCTGAGGGATCTGGGCTTATTTAGTCTGCAGAAAAGAAACGGAGGGGGGATTTAACAGCAGTGTTTAGCTCCATCCTCTTGGGAACCACCCTTCAAGCAGTTAGACTTCTCTGTGGTGGCAGATGACAGAAGAAGGAGCAAAGATATCAATTTGCTGCAAGGGAAGTTTAGGTTAGATATTAGGAAAAACTCTCTCACACTGGAACAGGTTACCCAGAAAGGTTCTGGACTCTCCATCCTTGGAAGTTATTAAGACCTGGCTAGACAAAGCCTCAGCTGGGATGATCTAGCTAGGGATGGTTGTGCTTTGAGCAGGGGCTCAGACTCAATGACCTCCTGAGTTCCCTTCCTACCCTCATTTTTTATGATTCTATGACTTCTGGGGAGAAAGTCTCATGCCATTAAAAAAATAAAATCTAGGACTTACTCCAATTTAAGAACAGCATTAAGGAAATTCTATAGTAGCATAGTGTTGCATATTATAACAAAGCAATTTAATAACAAACACACGCATTCAACAAATTTTCCAAAGCCTGCATTGTAGGACTCCTGAAATGTGGAGGTTTTCCAGTGTTACAAGCAGCACATGACCCTAATTCATGTATTACCTTAATCTCAGGTGGCATAAGTCTATTGCATTTAAAATTATTTTTATTTAATTTCATTTCAAGATGTTGGTCTTTATGCTACAGGGCTTAAGGATTGAAAACTTTTAAAAGCCATTTCTGTATGGAGACCCAATTTTAGATTTTTTGTCTTTCTTAATAACACAGCATAGCCCAGTGGATCAAGTACTGACCAGCAAGAAAGTTTGCCTTTATTATACCTTATACAACCAATTTGATTTCTTAAAAAATTACGTAACATCTTATAGGTCATGTAACCAAAGCAGACAGAAGAGACACAAGATATCACCTCTCCCATGACTTTTAATTCCTTTTGCCTCCAGACCAATACAGCTACAACGTAGATACCCGACACATGAAAGATATCAAATTTTAGCCATTTTTTAAATGAAAAGTTCATACTTTTATAAGTAGGAAGCATTTTATCATCTGAGTTGCTAACACCAGACTTCTGCTATTGTTTGTGTAAATTTGCATCTCTCAGAGCACAGAAACACAGATACCTCACCACAAAAGAAACTCCTGCCCAGAAGAGATTTCCATCTTTCCACTCTTCTGTGAAATATGAAGCATCATAACCTGAAGGAAATATGCCTCTACATCCAGCTTGCCAACTTTGAGGTAAAAACTATTTCAACTTTTCTCTGTGCCTAACTTGGACAAAATGAACTATTCCAAACAGGAGACTTTACTATATCTTCAGCTCTCCTGTGAAATATGAATTTTAATCTTTACCTAGGAGAACTCTTACAAACTCTGCTCTCTCCTATGCCTGATGAAAGGTGTGTGCCTGAAAGCATGAAGATAAATACAATAATTTGTTTGCAAATATCTAGTTGGTCTAATAAAAGATATCACACCTCTTCTATGAGTTTTGATTCCCATAAGAAAAGATACAAACACAAAATGTCTTCTTCTTTGAATTGTTTCCTCATATGTAGCTTACGGTATACTGCAGGGGTGGGCAATTATTTAGGCTGGCAGGCCACTTAATCAGTTTTGGAGAGCTGTTGAGGGCCACACACACAAAATCTTTCAGAAGATATCATTTTAACAAGTTATAAATAAAAACAAATCATATCCTAAAAAAACCACAAACATCTACTATAAAATATTTTAACTTTATTTTAAAAAATAATTTTTGTCCTGTTTGATGTGTTTTTGAATAGTATATATAGAAGCAATTGCATATAGCTCAAAATAGTCTAACTCTTATATATTGTTAGTGTTGGGGTTTGTGAAGGGAAAGACGGTATTGTACATATGTATGAGGGGGAGGGGGAGGCTGCCCACATACTAGGTCCCAGGAACCGGTCAGGGATGCAGGGAAGGAGGGAAGGATAGGGGTGAGGGGGCTGGGAGGCAGGGGGCACTTACAGCAGAGCTCACAGGGGTGGTGCACTCTCACCCCCTATCTGGCCCATGGCTGCTCCCATAACACTCCACATTGGGCCAAGCTCCACCAGCCCCTTCCTGGTACAGTCCACACCTGCAGATGGCACCACTCTGACCTCAGCCCCAGGCAGTGTACAGCTTCTCGTTGGTGCATCTGGCCACCCACGGACAACTGCTCATCTCGCTTGGGTGGCCAAGTGGGTGGAAGACAGTTGGGAACTGAAGCTGGAGCCCCACACACTGGGACAACAGCAGCCCAGCTACAGCTTCCCCCCTGCATGGCTGGACATGTTGCACCCCGTATGAACCCCCATGGATGTCATTGCCTCCCTGTGCTACCTACTGCCCAGAGCAGTGCAGCAGGGGCAGGAGGAGGAGCCATTGAAGGTGGGGGGAGCTGAGCAGTACTTGGGTGGCTGCAGCAGCAGCACTGTGTGCTTTGGCTGGGGCTGTCAGCAGGGGCAGGTTGAGGGCAGCTAGGAGCATGGTTTGAGTTGTCTCAAGTGGGATCACATGGAGTTTGGCCCCATGCAGAGTGTCACTGGGGCAGCCATGGACCAGATACAATCAGTTGGTGGGCCAGATCCAGCCTGTGGGCTGTACTTTGCCCACGCCTGCTCTACTCTAACCCCCATATCTTTCTCCATAGTAAGGCAACCTAGCCAATCATTCCCCAGTCTGCATTTGTGCTTACAAATAGTTCTGTCCTAAGTGCAAGACTTGGCACTTGTCCTTGTTGAATCACATCTCTTTGATTTTGGACCATTTCCCCAGTCTACCCAGGTCATTCTGGATCTTTGCCCTACCTCCAACATGTCTGCAACGCTATCCAACTTGGTATCATCCAGAAATTCCCTGAGTGTGAATTCACTAAGCAGGTACTCAATCTCATCCTCCAAATCATTAAGATGTTAAATAATATTGGGGTCAGGACAGAATCCTGGAAAACCCCACTTGATACTTTCTCACAAGTAAACAGTGAGTCCCTAATGACTACTCATTGCGCACAGTGATCCAAACAATCATGTCCACTTTACAGTAAGTCTTAAAATGGTCTTAAAAATAAAATTGCAACAAGGGAAATTCAGTTTGGATACTGGGAAGAACTCTCTCACTATGAAGGCTGTTAGGCACTAAAACAGAGTTATGGAAAGGTGCCAGATTGGTAACTTTATAGATAAATTCACAGGCAATACAAGCTTTTTCATATTAGATCAAAGTTCTGAGTACAACCAGTGATTTTGGGGGTCCAACTTGAAACCATGATAAACTACATCAAGTTCTGGAAACCAGTCCCCTTTAAGGTGTTAAATCTGAACTTTAAACTTAGATTTTATATATCTAAGATGCATAAAACTAAGTATATACCCTACATCACTATTTTAAGAAGTTGTAAACTACACTTTAAACCAAACAAAAAGATCCTTTACAGCAGTAAATTTGCTGGTCCGTAAAATGGCACCTGCTTTGCTAGTCTTACCTTGAATATCTTGGGAATAGAATACCATACTTAACTAAAATCTTAGAACATCTATACGCATGCTCTGAAAGATGCTCTAATTAAAGTGCCTGTAGTGTCGCATCTATTCAGCTACCTTCACTTCAAAATGGTGGTGGGGGCACTTAAGTAAAGCATGTTCAATGAACTTTAGTTAAAAAGCCCCCGCCACCATTTTGAAATGGGGGCACTCTGAATACACATGATGCAAAAGCTGCTGGAGTACACTGATTAGCACACTCCAGCAGACTTGACTAATCAACTTGGATCCAGTGTGTTTCTAATTAGCACGTGTCAGAACAGAGCACCATCACAAGTATAGATGCATTTAGTTGCCATTTACTCAGTTGTTTTATATATATAAAACCATGAAATCTGGTTTAATGATCAGATAAGAGATTTGAAAAACAAAGATAAATAAATTTATCTACATATACATACATACACACACACATATATACAAACACACATACATACATATATAGATATATAAATATATGTAAATTATTTCTTGATTTTTCAGATCTCTTATCTGATCATTAAACTAAACTTTACAGTTTAATAGGCACTATTCCTTAAATATAGAGAAGCTTTCTAATGATCAAATTAAAATTGCATTATGCATTTCTCTTGCCATGGTATCTGTACTTGACATATTCTGTCCAATCTGCCATGAATCTAAATGCATTTTCAATAGCAGTTATCACCATAAGGAACATAACATCTTCAAATTAAGACATCTTTATCTAAAAATAGGTGGGGGAGGGGAGAAAAGGAGGGGGAGAGATTTGTTTGGCTTCATCTTTTCAGCAAATTTAAGGACAGTATAGAACTACTTCAAAATTGATCTCTTGGCTCAAGATACTAATAAGTATTACCAACATGATTGTAATCATACTTGGACAAATCTCTGCTCTAATAATACCTATGTCATTTGGAATTACTGCACATGCAAATTAAGTCAAATACACATTCTAGCAATTAAGAGTATGTCTTAACAAGTGAAAGCTTAAATGATGTTTAATTTTCAATGCATGCAGAAATAGTTTCATGCTGAACAAATGCTATATTAACACTTAATGGGGCATATGTTTAAAAAGAATTACTGGGCTAAATATTTATGTAAGATGTTAACCTGTTTAAGGTTTCTGTGTATGAATTACCTAGTGTTAAAGAAACAGCTGGACCAGCTTAATGTTACTACGACTACCCACAGAGGTAAAATAAAATAAAAATCTAGCCACACTTCCCTTCAAAATTATAAAGGCAAAACATGGAATTAAGTATCTTTTATAACAACATTGCTATTATTAATAAACAATAACATGAATAATAAAACCCAGCCACTGTTTGCCTTTTGCTGATCTCACAATTTCAGCCGGAACCCCTTAGAATACAGTAGCTCCAGGTACGATGAAGCCAATGCAAGTGGGAAGGGTTGGAGAACAGTGGTTAACAGTCACAATTTTTGAGAACAGAAACATCTTTTTTCTTTTTTTTTTCTTTTTGTTTTAAGTGCTATCCTTGTTTTGGGCATCTGAAGTCTGCTCTGCATCTGTTTTCAAGTACAAACAGATGCTGTCACTGCAGCTGAAGCTTTCTTTTTCCACAGTTGCCAGTAATAATTTGGTGGTGCTGAAAACTCTAAGTACCAATGGGATTCTCTGTTGTCGCTATGCACTTTGAATATATTCAGATTAAATATTAATGTAAGCAAAGCAAACCATGCAACAGATTTAAGAAGTGTTTTTTCGTTAAACATTCATGTTTAAAAATGAACTCATTCCTTAAGCCAGTGATTCCCAACCAGGGTGCCATTACTGTTGGCATTGGATTTATGACCCAGATGCCTTGTTCTGGGGGACCCATAACCCTAAGACTTACTGTGACCTTTCCATTCAATAATAGGCAAATTTATTGACACACAGTGATAACAGAAAAGAATAATACAAGCAATTCTATAGCTACCAATCCTAGAGCTGTCATCAGAATCAAGATATGTCTGGCCAGGATGAGAGCTTCTCTCTGAGGTTCTCTCTTGAATGTCAGATGTCAGCAGCCTGGAGGTTAGAGGCCGAGGCCCCCCCCAGTGGAGTGGATGACATAAGCTGGTGGTATGTCCTTTGCCCATGGTGCCTCAGGTATCCCTCTTGGGGACGTGGGACCCTTTGCTGTTCTAAGTCCTTTCTTTTGTATTCTTTTCCTCTCCTGATGACTCTTCATCCATGGCTACCACTGATTGGTCTCTCTGTGGTCATCATACTGTTCATGTTCTGTCCTATCAGTATATTCCTGTTTCACAGGCCCATCACACGCACACATCCTAATTTGGGCTTTCCAGGTCGTTTCCTAATTTGGTCTGTTCCCTGAAAAATGGAACTTCAGGCCCCCGCTCTCTTGGGCCTTGTGAGCTGGTGCCAACTTATCTCATGTTATGGAACAGTGTAGTATATAACCACAATTTACCAGGCCATGTGTATATCTATTGGCCTTGTTGTGTTAGACACCCTGTCTGCCTTAAAGGCTGCGAGAACTGTGCGACTGTGACCAGGCCTTTAGAAATTAATTAATCCTTGTTGTCTTAAATGTTCATTCTAATACATAGACACATACATATTACCTATAAGACAATTCCCAAAAGCAAACCTCTAAATACTATTTTCTAACCATCAAGGACATCCCTTCAAACATAACAGTGCTGACATTGTGTGGTAAGTGCACAAACATGATTCACAAGATAAACCCACAGATTTTGAACAGGACTCCATCACTGTGGTCTTTCTGAGTTCTTTGCAACAGAACCTTCTTAGGCAACAAGAGTGAAAACTAAGGTGCATTTTCCAAGTGGTGCATTGAGTCTATCCAGGGATGCCTTGCATCTAAAAAGGTTGAGAATCACTGCCTTAAGCATTAAGGTTGAAATCAGATACATTTCAGTTAGCAACAAAAACCAATGAAGCTAGGATTTCAGCCTAAAATTGCAAAACTCCTCTTCATAAATGCAAAACAGACTTTATTAACTGATTTTGTGTTTAAGGCTTCTACTATCACTTTATGAACTTAACTTCCACGTTTATTGTCAATGCATGTGTTTTCATTGGCAGAAGAGGGATGCAAAAACCCTAAATTAAGATCTTCTAAATGCATACAGCTAAATCCTGGGCTGACTACCATATTTCAATTAAAATGGATTTAAACTTGAATGACAAAAGAGATGTATTTAATTGGCTGTGTTCTTGACTTCTCTTTTATAATGTGGAAAGATATTATCATATTCTTTCCTCTTTCCTGCCAACTCTGCCCTTCCCAATCAAAATTATTTGCACTATACTTGAAAACTTAACTTCTGCCCTTTACTTAACTTGAAGAACAAAGATGAGCTCTTTGAAATTCCCTGAGTCATGTTGTCACTCAAAGCATTAGCCATTCTGTTCTCTACCCCCCTCTCCCACCAAAATATTAACTAGAGATGGGAAATGAAATGAAATTTTTAGACAAGAACTCAGTTCAGGTTACAGCATCAGTTTAAAAATCACTGCTGAGGTCCTTTGGAAGACCCTTGCCAAGATCCTCCAGCAAAGAAAAAACAAACAGGAAAGGTATATTTTAGGTTTGCAGACAATATTAGGGCCCCTGCAGATGTACAGGTAAGTGTGTGATGGCATCTGATGTGTAATCTATACAATCATGCTTCCTGTCTTTCCACAAGTACATGGCAGGAGGTATGACTGTGGAATCGCACATGGTATCCCATAACACCTTATTACCAGAGCAGGAGGAACCTGCAATCATGATCCTGAACTCCCCTACACCAGCAAGTAGCATGCTCTAATGGCTGGGAACTACCTCAGCTAACATGGCTCCCTGCCATAGGGCATACCCGGCCCCACCTCCAATCAATGGCATCATAGGAACCAGCCACAAAGTTATTCTACATTTGTTATGGAATAACATTGTGGCTTATTCCTTGTTTTATGATACCATTCATTGCTGTAGTGTGTGGCTGGGTTACAATTTAAGACATGATCAACTAATTAACCACACCTTAAGTGAAACATGTGGCTAAGTCCTTATAAACCTTAAAGCAGCAATAAAGCAGAGAAAAGTGCTCGTATTTCACTTCATAAACAGATCACATGCTATAATATTCAACATTAAGGTTTTTTTAGGGGGAAGAGGCATTCCAGTATCCCTTTAATATACATGGCAGCTATTTCAGCAAATAATCTGAATTGAATTGTGACAGCACTTATTACATTTTGTCTGGCTTTCTAAGGCTGTGTGAAGCTTCAGGTGCATATTCAATTTAGAGGAGATTCGGCTCAATTCGGCAGCTGAATGTCCAAATCTGAATCAAATCAGGAAACCAATTAAAAGCTATTCAGAAAAACTGTGGACAGCTTCAGGGGTTGGACAGCTTCAGACATTCAGGCAGTCCCTACTCACCACCACAGGGAGCTGGACCCAGACTCCATGCTGGTAAGTAGCGGGCAGGGGAGGGGAGGCTGGAGGAGGGGCGAGGTGATCATGGGGGGACCCCACTGGGTCCCATCCCCTGCCTGCTCCCCCAGTGCCCTGAGCACCCCCTAACCCCCACCTGCTCTCCCCGCCCTCCCATGGCTGTCCCGTCGGGGCCCAGCTCCTGGCTCTTTAAAAAAAGCCCCCACTCACCAGCTGCTACTAGGCAGGGGGGCAAACCCTACTGCCCCCCAGTGTCCCACACTGTGTGGGAGACTCTTCCATGAGTCCCCCAACAGGGCTGCCCCACCAACCCCAGCTCACCGCTCTTTAAAAAAAAAAAAAAAAAAAAACACTCACTGGCTGCTGCAGTGGCCATCGGGGCTTCTAAGGGCTTGTGGCAGAGCCACCCACATGGTATGTGGCAGTGGGGTGCAGTAGGGATTGCCCCCTCCCCGGCAGGAGCCAGTGAGCCTAGTTTTTTTTGGTTTTGGGGTTGTTGTTTTTTAAGAGCAGGGACCTGGGGCCAGGTGGAGCAGCCATGGGGGGGGGAGGGGC
>NW_005842533.1:0-381 GCF_000455745.1 Alligator sinensis
CGCCCGTCTGCCCGCGCCGCAGTCTGGAGCGCTCCTGCCGCCCGCGCCCGCGCCACGTGTGTCTGCGCCCGGGGGCTTCGCGCGGCACAGCGAGCCCTGCCCAGCTCAGGGTCGGGGTGGGTGGGGGTGGAAGACACTTTTGGGAAGCCACATTGCTCCTGCTCATGCCTGGAGCTCTCCTGCCTGCTGCTGGACGCCTGCCCCGGAGTAGACATCTGTACAGGGAGGGGATACGCTTACCGCGGGATAGTTAACCCCCCCATCTCAGTGTCGGGGTGGAGGTGGAAGACACTTTTGGGAAGCCACATTGCTCCTGCTCATGCCTGGAGCTCTCCTGCCTGCTGCTGGACGCCTGCCCCGGAGGAGACCTCTGTACAGGGA